>NC_143585.1:64624460-64779592 GCF_048544385.1 Mastigoproctus giganteus | reverse complement strand
TTCCTGATATATATTGCCGATTTCAATATTCCACGTTTGAGTTAGTTCTTTAAGTCTAAGTGCAGCACGTCTGTTTTCATTTGGTTTACTGTTGTAAAATGAGTCCCTTTCGGGTTTGTACAGACATCTCCAATTAGGGTGAGAGGGAAGACTGCGGATTTTTGCGGCATATATCAAAAGCAATTTCACTCTCTGTGTGCTAGCTATGTAGTAAGGCGATGTAGGGCCCTTTCCTGAAATTAAAAGCCATACCATCACCTTTAATAAATGTAACCTCTTTCTTCATCTTCAAACTTAGAAACCATGTGATCACTTCCTGCTAATGGTTCCTGTACTGTAAGTCCTACGATATTATCTAGTGCGTAGGTGATGATCAGGCCTAGAATGTTCTTTCCTCTAGTTTTCTCTAACAATCTGGTAAAAAAATAAAATAATAATAATAAATAATAAATAATAATAATTTAGTTTATTAAAAAATTTTGCCCCCACTTCCCCCAATGAATTAGGGAGAATTGAAATCACCCCGATAAGACATTCACACTTACTCACCTATTCCACTTGCATGGCTTTTCTAATGTTTTTCATGCACAGTCGTAGAGCATTAAGGCCGCCGTAGACTAGTGGTCAGGCGCGCGGGTGCATAAGTACATATACCCACCTTGAGTGATCGGGGTTCAAGCCCGTGACTGCTGAATACGGTGCTGTATTCTGTGTATCTTGTAAACTCCTCTGACCGTTTGGTCGTCCCAGAGTATAAACAGAAAATTTATTATTATTTTAATGTGAATGGGATTTAGAACAGGGAACAGAAATAGATTTAAACGCAAAAAAAAAAAAAAAAAAAGAAAGATGAACAATTAATAATTTCAGTAAATAAAGTGTAATTAAAAGCTAAAAAATAATAATAACAATTCGGTACGAATGGGTAAATACCGCTCCTTGGCAAGTTACAATATACTGTAATTAAAACTCTGCACTTAATGACAATGGCGAAGAAGTACAAGTTAAACTGTAACAGATTGTAACCAGTGGAAATCGTCTCGCTGGCCACAATCAGCCCCACAACACTACTCCCACTAACCCGCGGCTGACCTGAGAAAATTTTACAGCATGGGCAAAAAAAATTACATTTCTGTAATTAATAAATAAAAAAATTTTTAATCATATAATTGAATACTTTTTTTTTTTTTTTTTTATGAAACCCCCAAACACGAGAGGTATTAGAACCTATAGTACTTAGTACAGTTGGAGGTTGAGAACATGAAAGAAGATATTTGTTGACATTAGACTTGAACGTCTGTAGATTGCAATTTTCAGGAAATGCGTATGAAGGAAGGTTGGTCCAGAAAACGGAAGTTGCATGAATAAATGAGGAAGAAGAAAAGTAGGTTCTGGGAATTTGAAGTTGGACAGCAAAAGGATGTTGACTGGTTGCGGCAAGTGTTCAGACTACTTTGAAAGAGAGAGCGGGAATTACATAAGCCAATTTAGAAGAACAGTATCCATGGAAGTACAGTATCTATAGAAAAGGCATGCAGCAGAAACAGACCGTCTATGAGATAGAGTGAAGAGATTCTGTTAGAGATAGTCATTAATTAACCTAACTGCCCTTTAGACTAAGGCGCATTTAGGGCTAGAGCCTTAACTGCCCTTTTAAATATCTAGCCCTTAATTTAGGGCTAGAGCCTTAACTGCCCTTTTAAATAGAATCTAGAAGCCTGAGAGAGTATTTGGGGGCACCGCCCAAGATGTGGGAACAGAGTGAACAACTGTTTGGAAGAAAAGTAACACCAAGAGCGAAAGAGAAAACCCAATTTTAGATGCAGAGGAAGCAATATTTGTAATATGCTTATGCCAAGAGAAATTGGATATGTCATCAGTGTAATCCCGCAATAGAGATATATGATCTTGCCTAGAAATCGGGGTTTCATCGAAGCATAAGAGCAGAAGAATTCTTCCATTGTTCAGTATTATTTTTCCATAACCCCCATCTGAGAAACTAGTCTACGTGATTGACGTTAAAAACGTTTTTACTGGTGTTATTCCAAAAATTTTGTAACGAAAAACCGTCATGCGAAACGCGTTACGAAAATTTATTCCAGTTTAATTAATCGTCTACTGGACCAAATTTAATGAAATTTTGCCTCTAGTGTAGAGCTTCATCTTAGCTCTACACTAGAGGGAAAACTTTCAAACCTCTGAAAATTGCAGTTTTCTGATTTGAATTCTTCTCGCAGCCTTCTGTCATTGTTTGGGAAACCATGGAAACGGCCCCTGCTTGACGCAGCTGTTCCATCACGAAAGGGGATGGAAGGGGGAGAAAGGGATGGAAGGGAGAAATGCTAGGAACGTGCCATTAAAAGAAAGGGTGATGTTTATGGGGGAAAGAACACTGTCGTTTAGAGTGATACACTGTCGTGTATCACTCTATTTTAGAGTGATACACTGTCGTGTATCACTCTAAAATAGCCCATCTCGAAAAATATTAAACGACGTCATATTTCCTTTGCGACGTCATCAAAATGTTTAGCGTCACGTCTGATTTAAAATAAACTCTAGTTGATCTCATATGAAAGAAACTTGCCCAATTTGTCCTTTTTTCGCCAACTTAACCGCGCTTTCGTTTTTTTTTTTTTTACAATTAAACTGAGGCTGGAAAAGAGTTCTGCACGTTTATGAAAACATTCTTCAACTTGGATATGTCATCATATCTTTTCGATAAATACTGCACATAATTGAACAACTATAGATGGTGTATTTAGTCATCAACTAAAATCTCTTCAATGTAAAAATTATATATCCTACTTTAGTAGGATATATAATTTTTAGATCACAGACCAATACTTTCAGTAACCGGTATGTAATGTAATTATTATTAATAAAATAAAATTAATAATTAATTTTAAAATTAATTAATTAAATGTAAAACACGTTAAATGTGCTAGCGGCAGGACATATTATGTACCTGGTACAGAATTTTTTAAAAATTTTAATAAGACCGAAGTAAAGAAATACCTAATATTTAAATTTATATATATTAGCTAAAGCATATGCAAAGAGGCTGCAATACATGTTATTATCGCAACAGAACCATAATATCGCAGAGGTTTAAGTTCGCAACAAAACCATAATCCTCCTGGCTGAGGATCAATTACAGCAATAGGAAAGAACCATTACAGCATAGGTACCACAAGAGCATGGAATTTTATTCATAGCCATCATCGTACCTGTCATTGAGAACAGATCCAATGTTATATGCAATGCCGATGATTTAAGAACACTAACAGGAATCAGTCTAGGAGACAAGATGACAGATAACATCAGTGCAAATCTCATCGACCTCGAAAACTATCTCGAATGTTTCGTGCTCTACACCAACGGATCTAAATCAGCCCAGATTACCTTCTTACTGAAAAATAATCCAACACAGGCCGTATCTACTCTTGGAGAATCGAAATACTAAATGTGCCCATGCACACCGACTTAGTCTTCGATCCCAAGTTACAATTTCACAATCATATCGAAAAAACACTTAATAAATTCCGTCGGATGCGCTGGCTAGCGAAGTGCCAATTGTTCCACTTCTGCGAGTCTGTGCTAGCTGGCAAATTCATAACCATCTTCCTCTATGCTGAAATTCTGTAAGGAGCTGAAATCTGGGAATCGAATGCCTACACTAACATGAAGCGCATTTATGCCGAGAAATACTGGTTGGTAAAATGGCCACCCACACGTTAAATCTTCCCCCTCCATAGACGATAGCAATGGCACAAGAAATGGGGCTAAGGAAGTTATCAAGCGTAGTTGAAGACAGAAGACTTGTATTCATTGCTAAAATGGTCATAGTGGCATAGCGTTTTGTGGAAGACGCCACTGGAGTTTCCCGCATCTGCGCCATAGTACTTTGTGAAGAAGTACAGAATCTCTGTAAAAGCCAGAAAAGTGTAATATCTGGTAATTCATTGCTAAAATAGTCACCAGCGTTATATCAGAGCCCAATATTTGGAACATACACTGGTGTTCAAAGAAAGTGAATCACCCCTTAAAATTGTAATTGCCGTTCGAATAACGTAAGCACAGTATATGGCAATATTTCTTACAGATTGCATCAGATAAGATTGACAAACGTAGGTGATGACGTAATATTGCATCAGCTGTTACTTTCAGCAATATAAGCACGCTCTGCAAGAGTTGCAGTCATTCCTTGCTTGTGTCAGGATGGCGAGTACGTGCAGTTGATGCTACGAAGAAAGAGTTCTATTGTTGCTTTTTGGGAAAGAGGATGTTCTTCCCGTCATATTGCTTATAGAGTGTCTTGTAATCAGTCGACAGTGAGTAGATTACTTTCCAAACTCAAGAATACTTGTTCTGCTGATAGGCAAAAAGGAACCGTACGCAAACGAGTCTCTATACCAAAACAGGGCTGCGTTTTGAAGCGCTTATGCCTTAAAAACCGTAAAGCTTCTTCGTCTGAGCTGAAAAGAGAATGGGAAGAACATACAAGAATGGTAGCAATTGCAGTAACTGTCAGAAGACTGTTAAAAATGTACTTTTTAACAATGTACTTTTTAACAGCTGAAAACTCCTGAAATGAATTAAAACAGTCACGATTTGCAATAAGTAAATGCACTGTATCAAATGATGGACTCCCGAGCAGTGGAAGTCAGTTATTTTCTCAGATGAGAAGAAATTCAACCTGCATGGCTCTGATGGGAAACAAACGATTCGCCGTAGACGTGGGGAAGAATGGCATCCAGACTGTACGGTGTAACAGCGAAATTCCCTACCAGCCAAATGATATGGGGCTGCATTTCGTATCGCGGAGTAAGACACCTGCAGTTTATAAAAGGTTCTGTAAATGCCAATCGATACCTGGCTTATTGGAAGGCGAATTACTGCCAACCGTTAGAGACCGTTTCAACCTGCCAAGTAACTGCATCTTTCAGGACGACTCTGCTCTTGTCATCCCGCGAAAAGTGTAAGTAGGTACTTTTGTAGTTATTTTAGCTTCATTTCTGCATTAGAGGTTCGACAGTAATGTGTTTACATTTGTTACAGGTGAAAAAGTGGTTGGAAAACGGTCCATTACAACTCTTAGCTGGCCAGGAAACAGCCTGGACCTGAATCCTATAGAGAACTGTTGGCATCGTGTGGATGCCAACATCTTGCCAGAAAGAAACAAAAGACCCTTCGTGAACTTCAGGAAACCATAATTTCTGTTTGGAACTATCAGTTGATTATCTTCAGAAATTGATCTTGTCAATGCCTCGACGGTGTGCTGCTGTCAGCAGAGCCCGAGGCGGTTCAACTAATTATTAGTTTGTACCTGGTGAATTTTTCATTTTGTTATCCATTTAAAATGATAAACTGGAGAAAATTGAGGGCTTCTGATAACATTTCAACGATAATTGTCGTGTTTACCAAAACTATTGCATAAAGGTTGCAAATGCTCATTTTGGAATATTTTGAGAGCACCTGTCAAATATTACTTAGCTTTGCCTTAACTATTAATAAATATATTTTGTTCATATTTCTATTTGTGATGCTATTCATTAAACTAACATACCATCGCGAAAAAGGGTAAGAAATGTGAAATTCCTAGGTGATGCACTTTCTTTGAACATCATCGTATGTTCATGGCGCGTCTTCCCCCACTGCACATCTGAGATGAATGCCAACTTTAATTGTACATTCCAACAGGCTTGACTTATCGTTACGTTTTCTACCAAATCAGATGCTTGACAGAATCCAAAAACTGGATGCTGACTTCTTACTCGCTTTTGGGTTCACTAGTTGGCGATGCTGACTGCCACCTATTTATCAAGAACGCAAGCTTCCCAGTCGACCCTCATCATAACTGTGTGGACTGAGCCATTAAACACTTGACGTTTTACATCTGGCTCCAGTACCTCTAGCTGTGAATGGACAACCCGCCATAATAAAATAAATAAATTTTCTGTTTATACTCCGGGACGACTAAACGGTCAGAGGAGTTCGAATGATAGATTGAATACAAGAAACAGCACCGTATTCAGTAGTCACGGGCTTGAACCCCGGTCACTCAAGGCACGTGTACTTAGGCACCCGCGCGCCTGACCACTAGGCTACGGCGGCCTACTAATCTCGAACTGGACTGCATACTTGCATCTGCCACAGGGCTCCATAGGATTGTCTGCCCCGTATACAAATTCGTTTATCTGCCTGTCATTACAGGACATGTTATTTTGTTTTTGTTTTTCTTATATAATATTTTTCTACATGTACCATTTTTATATGAAATATCCATTTACCTTGTAAACGGTAAATGGATATTTCATCCATTTACCTTGTAAACGGTAAATGGATATTTCATCCATTTACCCTGGAAACTTTCCGTGGTGGGAATAAAAAGATCATTTATTTATTTATTATACATTTTTATCTTCACAAAAAGGAATGGGGTCATATATAAATATAAGTTGGTCATGTATAAATATAAATACACGTTTTCTCTGTGGTTTGTGACTGCTCCTAATTTTTGCACCTATTTTATGGTCACTAGTTGGCGATGCTGACTACCACCTATTTATCAAGAAGGCACCTATTTTATTAGCTTTCTTTCGCTACTTTTCCTAATTATTTTAGAGTTTAAGTCGAAATCATTACTACCGGATTTTTTTTTCTTTACCTATTCTTCATGAATTATGAACAAACTCCGCACACAGATTTGAAATGTTCAATTTATTAAAAACGAACGACTTTGAAATTGATATCGATGTCTTATTTATAACTTTCGACTTTGCATTAAATCATTCCAAAATACAGTATCACCCAAAAAAACAACTGGCGTGAATACACTTTCAGATCTTTCAAGTGCTTCTGTAAACGTCTTACTTCCCTAAGTAGCCTTAGTTTAGTAACGTTTTCTGTTATCCCACTCTCTGCTTCAATTATACCAATTCAATTGCTGTTCAATCCACGGGTGGACTATTGAGTTCGCGAAGCAGTTTCCATTTTTTTTTTTTTTTTTTTCCATTAACGGGGGGTTTAAATTATTCATAAAACTCTCCCGTCGTCTAATTAATTCGGCAATAACGGTGTAGAGGAGCTGAATATTATCAAAAAATAACCTTGCTTCTTGATAACAGTCTGCAGCATCTCAGTTCAAAGAATGTACAGCACATTGTGGGGGGGGGGAATATGGTCCTTAATAAATATACATATGTCTTTACTCTTCTTTAAATTTTATTTTGAATATGGTATAATAATAATGCTTTATTAAATATTCATTATTTGTTCTGTTCCCTTATAACTATATAGACCTCTATTTCTTACACCCCCACGTACACATCTGACTTTGCTTCACAGGAGAATTCCAGATTCAAGGGAACTTCTCAATTATGTATAATTCCCTTCGGAAAGGCTGAGTGTTCAGGAATAACAAACTCACAAATTAATAAACAACAAAGTTTATTTACATATATATATACAACATAATATACAATTGAATAAAAAACATACAAAGGATACCTTGGATACCTTGCATAAATTATTCTTATTCCTGTTTCCCTTCACTAGCTAATCTGAGTTGACCATTATATGAAAACACTTGATTCATTCTTCTTGCCCTAACTAACTCCTAACACTTATACACATTCACCATACCTATTTCACTTACTCCTGGATACAATTGTGTTTCTTATATTAACAATCAATATGCTACTTTCATCATTATACTCTGTGTTCTCACCATTCTGTTACAATACACTGAAGACCAATCTTAACTTTCCTAAAGTCTCTATTTGTTATTAGTCTTTCAGATGAACCAACAATTCTTCATCAATACAAAACACTATATAATTCAATTATCTGTCCTTAAAACAATCAAAACTTCTCATATAAACCTTACTACCCTTCTAACACATTATAATCATTTGAACAACAATTTAATCTATTACTCATCCTTCGTTTCCCTTGAATTTTACAATAACCTTTTTTTTAACATAATAACTCTGTTAGTATATATAATTTACTTCAGAGATAATTTATCTATCATTTTACTTCTAGTGCTACCCCCTTTTTTTTAATTACTATACTGTTTCATTATCAGTCCTTGTTAACTTACAGTACTTACTATATTTCTCACCTACTTCTTTTTTCTTTCCTTTCCGGGGAGGTTTCAACCTTCCATTTTTGGCTCTCTGAGGATCTCCTTCATCTGCTTCACCTGAATCTGCTACAGATAATTTTCAGGAACTCTTGGCTGCATGGGACTGGCGTCCTTTCTCCACCTTATTCGGGCTACCATCCATTCGCTGCTTCCTTCCTTCTCACTGAGCTACTAATTCCACATTTTCGCTCCTTCTCTACTCCACTTTTTACAGCTCATCCACAAGGAGATAGCTCATAGGGTGCCACCCTCGCTACCCCACCCACCTATTAAGAACTTCTTATTAAATTAAGAAATATTTCACAGCGCTCGTTGTATTCGGGTCACTACCCTTGCCTTTCTTCCGATGTGGATTAGACTATAGCATACGGCCACTGCTCTTGCCTTCCAATGACGGACAGGCTTATTCTCCTTACACTCCATAATTTCTAACACGACAAAAAACTAAACTGTCTGTCCTAACTCATTTTCCCAAACGCCGACAAGAATCTAAACTTTGTCTCCCCTTAACTCATTTCCATAAACACCCACATCAACTCAACTCGGGGTTCTGTCTCTTCTCCCTGTTCACTCACTTTTTTCATCTGAATTACGTACCGCCCCTATGTGTTAGGCTCGTCCTTGTTCTGAGTCTTAACCAATCTTTCTCATTTTATCAACTTTCACTCTGTCCCTATTTGCTCGTTTTATTTTCTCAAGCTGTCCCCTTATTGCTCGATCTAACTTCTTATTTTAAGAAATTTGTAAAATTTCTCAGGCTGTCTGTACCTTTGAAGTCAGCCGCTTATAGTTATACTTTAGCAGACTTATTTCACACGATCTACAAAACTTACCATCACCGACAGCCAGACGCCAGTCTTAACTCTAATTCCAGCATTTGTCCCGTATTTACTTCCTGTCTCTTCTCCAGGTGTCACCGCTCAAAGAAATGCCCCGACAGTACCATGGTCCACCGCACCATTGTTTTCCAGAGTTAACACCTATTATCAACAGAAGTTGCTACCAGTTTCTATTGTTTTGGTTTGTCTCTGTGTGCTGGGAACCGAAGTACACCCCTATTGCCTTTCAGCTTACCGCTCCCCTTCCATAAACGTTGTCTAATTTAATCCCTTTCGAGTGACCTTAGTAATATTCTTGACTTGTAAGAATTCGCTCCCCCATATTGCTATATTATAAGTTTTACTTTAAATTAATCTCACTTTTCTATAAAATAATATACTTGTAAGATTTTTACATCTTACAACATGATACATGAACAGTAAAATCATTCAAGTTTAGTTTGGAAATCGGTATGGAAACACATGCAACCTGTTATTACAAATCAAAATAATTTTTTCTATGTTAATATTTAAACTGTTGATTTTTTCAATTACAGTCTAAGCTTAGCTAAGAAAATCAGCTTTTGCGTTTCGCAATATAAACCAGCTGGTAAACATGAAAAGCGAAAGGGATAATGTTTACGATAATAGAAGAATATTGAGACTTCCGAACTTTTCAAATTGTGGAAATGAATTTTACCCCATCATGTCTAGGGGCTCGCATCTGGTGAGGTATGGGCTTGGCACACCCAGGCTCCTGAGTTGGATATCATCATTCTTCTCTTTCTTGGTGATTCCTTTCTCTCTCTCTCTCTCTCTCTCTCAGGAATTTTTTTTTTTTTTTTTTTTTTTTTTTGCTAGTGCAGCATAAGCCTCAGGCTTCCTTGCACCATATGGCTAATAATAATAATAATAATAATAATCAACACCAGAAACTATAGAAAATACATCGCAAAGGAGCCCGTAATTTCAGATGACACATGTCGACGATACCACCTGGCCTCAGAAACGATCCAACACATCACCACGGGGTGCAAAGTGATCACCCACACTGAGTACACTCATAGCGACCAGGTAGCCAGGATAATACATCAAAACTAGCGAGAAAATACCAGTTGACCAAAGAAAGTGTACCATACTACAAGTACGAACCCCAGGCAGTACTAGAGACCCGAACCCAGAAGCTGTACTGGGATCGCGCCATAATAACGGATAAGACTATCCCGCACAACAGACCGGACATAACCCTTGTGGACAAGATGGAAAAGGCTACCTACCTGATTGACATAGCGGTGCCGAACACTAGCAATGTCCAGAAAACCTGTGAGGAAAAAATTAGAAGTACATGAACCTTAGACATGAGATCAAGGATATGTGGCATATGCAAGAAGTATCAACCATCCCAATCATCGGGTCATCAACCGGTATGGTACCAAAGACTCTACATAGCAGCCTAGCAGAGCACCTACAAGGAACTCCTTCTAGTCGCAATCCTGAACACATGTAGGATAGTCAGAGATTTCCTCGACCGACAGTAACACCAGACATTACAACCACCCTGTGTACTTGGTAGCAGTACCCATCACGGAGTGGAATCCCCCAATCAGGGAGAAATAATATAAGAGCAACAACAACAACAACAACAATAATAATAATAATAATAATAATAATAATAATAATAATAATCTGTATCATATAAATGGTTAATGGTACCTATAAATTCAAGCGAAATTCGAGATTAATTTTCAGTTACTGTCAGTAACATAAATCATCATCGTTATGTTCCACCTGGAAATACATCATTGTTATATCACCCTCTCTTCCTCCCTTAGAAAAACAGTCTAGATGCGCTGCTAAATAAAATACGTTTTGCGTTATTGTTATTGTTTCAGAAATTCTGATTAAAAAAAAAAAAAAAAAAAAACGCACTTCAGCGGTTAAAAACTTCTAATATACGCTGCCCAAGAAGTGTTTATCAAAATGGTTATTCTTGTTTATACTCCAGCAAACCACTAAGTCAGAATAGTTTACAATAAATCATGAACACACTCGTTAAACGTACTGACGGACTTCAACCAGTTGGATCCACATTAAACAGCGTATGCTCCTTCACTCTTAGACTGACCACTCAGCTACGTGAGGCCTAACGAAGCATATAACTTAACCCTGGTTGCGGGTTAAACACAAGTACATTTAAGGTTTCTGGGGAGGTTTTTTGTAAACACCTCTTGAAAGTAGTGCAGTGGTTTTCAACTGGGGTGCCACAACAACATTCCAGGGTGCCACGTAATTTGGGTTTAATTTACTTAAACTTATTTTTTTTTAAATGTATATATTTATTTCATTATAAAAAGGTACATCCTTATTATTGTATTCCATAAACCACAATGATAGTATTTACGTATGTAAACTGATCATTCTATTTACAATTCCAAAACAAAAAAAAAAACAAAAAAATCCTCACATTGTACGGTATCTTTTTAATTTTGTGGTGATTTATAATTGATGTCTATTTAGTACCTCTATATAAAGAATAAAATTATTATATAAGTATATAAGATTACATAATACAATTAGGGCAATAGCCTTAGGTTACGTAGAAGTTAACTAACGTATAAGTTAGTGCAAGAGCATCATGTCTATACGTAGCCAACTAAGTAGTTGAAAAATGGCATCATTTAAGTATATTTCATATTGTGAATACTTTCATAACGAGTTACCATAATACTGCACGATCATGGTAACTAGATCACGATCATAAGTGCAATATCATGGTAACTCGTTGTGAAAGTATTCTCAATATGAGGTATACTTAAACGATGCCATTTTTAACCTACTTAGTAGTTGACTACGTATAGACCACAGAGTAGTACTACTCTGTGATATAGACATGATGCTCTAACACTAACTTATACGTTAGTATATAAGTATATATAATTTTTTATTATGAATTGTAATTTTGTTTATAATTATATTATTATAATAATTATCATATACCATATTTTTTGATATTATATATACAGAAGAGAGAGAGAGAGAGAGAGAGAGAGAGAGAGAGAGAGAGAGAGAGAGAGAGAGAGAGAGAGAGAGAGAGAGAATCGGATCTAACAGGCAGAAAATCGAGTAGGGGTATCACAAAACAAAATAAATTACTTAAGGGTGCCATTATTAAAAACAGGTAGAAACCACTAAGGTAGTGAGTTGAGAACGGGTATTCGAGTCTGGCTCAATTCCGCCGCCAATAAACAAAATTGTATGACGTCGCTTGAAGTTAGCTGTTTTCTCACTGGAGGACTGGAAAAGAGTGTGCTGGTCGGTTGATTCCAAATACAGTACCCGGTGCAACACGCCGACAGACGCCTTCGTGTGTGGCGCAAGCAACACGCATTCACGAACGCATCGCGCGTGGTGCCCACTGTCCAGAAAGGGGCAGTGGTTGCTTAATCTGGAGCATGTTTTACTGGCAAGAACTGGACCTCTGATGTGCACGGACCAACGTTTTACTGGTGCGACCCACTGGCAGCTCTTAGAAGACCACGTGCACCCTGCCACGTTGCATTTTGGAGGCCAGTCAAGGACTGGCTACCAAATTCGCCTGAGCTCAATATAACTGAACACCTGCAGGATGTTTTGGAACGGAAGTGATGCATATGGACACGTAACAGGGATTGCTAACCTGAACGATTACTTCCAGTAAACACACAGCACTCCACTAGGCCACAAGGAAGATAGACAAGCGGTATATTCCACTCAACCTAAGCGAGGAGTCCTCTCCCAACCAGGAGGCACAAACGAAGCTAGAAAGATGGGCAAAGAAGACACTCCATGGCAGACACTGCAATGATCTCCATCAAGATCACATAGATAAAATTGCTTCCAATGCATGGCTCACGAGCGGGACGCTCTTCCCCGAGACTGAAGGACTCATGCTTGCCATCCAAGACCAGGTAATCAGCACCAGAAACTATAGAAAATACATCGCCAAGGAGCCGGAGTGTCTGATGACACATGTTGATGATGCCACCTGGCCTCAGAAACGATCCAACACATCACCGCGGGATGCAAGGTGATCGATCACCCAACACTGGCAACCTACAGAAAACCCATGGGGAAAAAATCAGGAAGTACACGAACCTGAGACAGGAGATCAAAGTGATGTGGCATATGCAATAAGTAACAACCGTCGCGATCATCGTGTCAACCACCAGTATGGTGCCAAAGATCCTACATAACAGCCTAGCAGCAATAAGTCTCCCAGTCGCAATCCTGAACACCTGTCGGATAGTCAGAGAATTCCTCGACCAACAGTAACACCAGACATAACAACAACAACCACCCTGGGTACTTGGTATCAATATCCGTCATGAGGTGGAGTTCCCCCCAATCAGGGAGAAATAATATAAGAGCAATAATAATAATTGGCGCGATGGCCCAGTGGTTACGACACTGGTTACCAGCCTGATGAACCGGGTTAGAGTCCCACTTTAACTGGGAGACCGGTATAATTATAATAGAAATAAATTAGTATAATAAAAATTTTAAAAAGTTAATAATCATAATAATAAGAATAAAAATATACATCACGAAAGATGCTTCAGCAGACCTACCTTCCCCAAGGTCGAAGTAACGGCTAAGGCAAATATTGGCGTTTAGTGGGCCTAAACAGGTGCACCTCCATAGATGGATGATGCCAAAAAGAAATAATAATCATACTGCATCGAATGTGACTCAGGATAAAGTCACTCGCGTTCAGGCCTTAGGCAGACGGGGCAGTTTGAAAAGTCGGATTCAGTCTCCCCAAGGAAGACAGTGGAGCAAGTAGGGCTGTCCCCCGTATGGCTACCACATGTAGACATGTATAGTATCTTTTGTAGGACGGCACCTGAACGAAAGGTCAACTCCGTCTTTGCACACTGTGATGGTTACAGAGCACTGTAACAGGCCAGAAATGTGTGTAATGTTATGTTCGTGCAGTGTGTGTGTGTGTGTGTTGTTTTGTTGTTTAGTTGTTTCTGACCGTTTTGTCAGTAGGCAGGCGATCACCCGGAAAGCCTGCCCAGTGTCCGTCTACACCACGGGGAGGTAGGCCACAAATACGCATGAACCATGGCGAACCTCAACAGTCGCTCACTGAATGGCCAAAGATGGTTTGGAGCCATTCAAAAGAACCCCGTGCCACAGAGCACTGTAACAGGCCAGAAATGTGTGTAATGTTATGTTCGTGCAGTGTGTGTGTGTGTGTGTGTGTGTGTTGTTTTGTTGTTTAGTTGTTTCTGACCGTTTTGTCAGTAGGCAGGCGATCACCCGGAAAGCCTGCCCAGTGTCCGTCTACACCACGGGGAGGTAGGCCACAAATACGCAATAACCATGGCGAACCTCAACAGTCGCTCACTGAATGGCCAAAGATGGTTTGGAGCCATTCAAAAGAACCCCGTGCCAGCAAACCGGCAACAGCGCGTGCGCGCGCGCACGCACGCACGCACACACACACACACACACACACACACACACACACACACACACACACACACACACACACACACACACACACACATTCCCAGGAAACAGGACAGCAGAAGACGAAGAGATAAGGAAGAGAATAGCATAGAGTAAAAAAATATATATAAATAAATAAAAATAAAAAGAAAAAGTATAATAAAAAATAAATAAATAAAAATAAAAAGAAAAATGTATAATAAAAAAAAATAAATAAAAATAAAATAAAACAAAAGAAAAATAAAATAAAAATAAATAAAATCTTTATCCATGTCTTAGTATTAGTATTAGTATTAGTAACGGCCGTATGGTGCAAGAAAGCCTATGGCTTATGCTGCACCAGCCAAAAAAAAAAAAAAAAAAAAAAATCCGAACAAAACAATGATAAAAACAAAAATTAAATAAATAAATAAATAATAATAATTAATAAATAAATAAAAATAATAAAATGAAATTAAAAATTAAATGAAAATGAAATTAAAAATTAAATAAAAAGGAAATTAATCCTATCATCCTATGTGCTTCCCTTACCCGAAAGTACTATCCAGATGACCTTTGAATTTCCCCAAACTGGCGGCCTCTACCACCCATGAAGGCAACTTATTCCAGTAATTTATAACTCGCTGGCTAAAATAAAACTTCCTGCAGTCCATTCTAAACATTTCCCCGCGTAACTTGAATTTATGTCCCCTAGTTCTAGCATCATTTATAATCTTGAAAATTTTGTCCTCATTCAGTTTACTGATGCCTCTCAGAGCCTTAAACACCTCAATCAAATCTCCTCTAAGGTGTCTAGTTTCCAAACTCTGCAACCCACATATTCGAAGTCTTTCTTCATACGGACGCCCTTTTGCCGATCTCACCAGGCGATTACCCTTCTTTGCACCCTTTCAAGAAGCTCGATGTCTTTCTTTAGGTGCGGTCTCCATACTTGAACACAGTATTCCAAGTGTGGTCTAACATAGGCCTTATATAATGGGATTATCACGTCCCTATCTCTACTTGCAAAAGTTCGATAGATCATCGATAGGACACCATGGGCCTTCCTTGCAACTTGTTTACAATGCTCAGAGAATTTCATGTCTGACCGTATCGTAACACCCAAGTCCCTTTCCTCCAGTACTGGGTTTAGTTGAACTCCACCAAGTGAATAAGTTATTTTGGGATTACTGTTTCCCAGGTGTAATACCTTACACTTTGTTGGATTAAAGCACAGCTGCCATTTTTCTGACCATTCTTGAAGTCTATCTAGGTCTCTCTGAAGAAGCTCAGCTTGACAGTGATCATTAACTACTCTACCAATTTTAACATCATCTGCAAATTTAGACATCACGCCCTCTATCCCTTCATCAATGTCGTTTATGAAAATTAAAAACAACAGTGGTCCTAATACTGATCCTTGGGGAACCCCACTTCTTACATCAACCCAATCTGAGGAATAGCCATTTATCACAACCCTCTGCCTCCTGCCCTGAAGCCATCCTTCTATCCATCTAAGGATTTTTCCAGTGATTCCAACCTGTTCCAGCTTATAAAGTAACCGCTCATGTGGGACTGAGTCAAAAGCTTTGCTGAAATCTAAATAAACAATGTCGAAATTATTCCCTAAATCCAGCTCGTGAGTGACCCTTTCGAAATAGCGAACCAGATTTGTTAAACATGATTTTCCCTTTACAAAACCATGCTGAGTATCCTTGAGAATTTCAATTCGATCCAAATGATCCTGAATTCCACCCTTGATCAATGCCTCCATGATTTTCCCTACTACTGAAGTCAGACTGACAGGTCGATAATTTCCCACTTCACTTTTAGAGCCACCCTTATGTATGGGAGATACATTTGCACTTTTCCAATCCAAGGGAATCTCCCCAGAGTCTAGTGATGCTCGCATAACCAGCCTCAGTGGTTCAATGCACTCGCTTGCCGCCTCTCTCAAGATTATAGGGTATATTCCATCAACTCCAGGAGCCTTACTAGTCTGTAGGCTTGAAAGTTTTTTCATTAAATAATCTTGCGAAATTTCAATATCATTAATTACATATTTTTTAACTTCGCTCCCACAATTTCCCATTGCCACAAAAGGCTTTTCATTTGTAAATATCGATGCAAAATAACTGTTGAGTTCATCTGCAACGGCAGCTGGTGTATTTATTACTATCCCCTTTCCCTTACATAAAGGTCCGATTTGGTTTGTCCTGCTCTTCTTGGCATTTATATATGTGAAGAATTCTTTATCCCCCCTCTTTGCTCTGTTTGCTAGTGATTTCTCATAAACTGCCTTTGCCTGTCGAACCTTTTCTGTGGCTCTATTACACATCACCTTGTAGCTGTTATAGGCTTCAGTACTTTTTATTGCTCTGTAACGTTTCCATGCCACCTTTTTCTGCTCAAGTAATGCGGCAACTTCACTATTCATCCAACTTGGAACCCTTCTCGTGGAGTATTTTTTTAATGGTATATACGCATTCAAGGCATCGGTGATTAATGTTTTAAAAGCGTACCACAGTTCAAATGTAGTCATTCTCTGCGCGATATCTACCCAGTTAATAGAGGCCATGTAGTACCTTAAGGCATCGTAATTTCCTTTTCTGAAATTAAAACCCATTCCTTTGCCTTTTACTTCTGCTACCTCTCTCGTCATCATCCACCGTAGAACTCCGTGATCACTTCCTGCTACTGGTTCCTCTACTGTCAGCCCTGTTATGTCATCTGATTCATGTGTGATGATGAGGTCTAGGATATTCTTTTCTCTAGTATTTTCCCTGACATGTTGATACAAATAACAGTCATCTAGTTGATTTAAAAATTTTGTTCCCCATGCCGAGTTTCCTTCCCATTTACTCCAATCAATTAGAGGCAAATTGAAATCACCCATAATAAGGCATTGACGCTTACTTGCCCATTCCATTTGCATGTAGAGGCTTTTGTCATAGTCTTCACAATCACCTGGTCTGTAGATTACGCCTACTCGCATTGTACCTTTGTTTCCAACTATCTCACACCATACAGACTCTATACTAGCATGTGAAATGTCTGAATCTGGGAAAGCTATCGTCGCACTCAGGCTGCTTCTGATAAGAAGCATTACCCCACCACCCCTTCTATCTACTCTATCCTTCCTAAATACATTATACAAGCCGTACTGAAACTCATCATCCCCAATTTCCGGGTGGCACCACGTCTCTGTAAGCCCTATTATGTCCGCGTTACTTGTTTTAACCAGCAGTTCGAATTCGCTCATTTTATTGACGACACTTCTAACGTTACTGTATAAACAATTAAGATTTAGTGTTCTTGTATATTTAACAACCCTAACACAACCCTTGAAGTTTTTTAGGCTCTCTTCCCTGATATTAGCTACCTGCTCACGTGAAACGTCTTTGGCCCCAGAACATCTAGATAATACGTCCAGTTGGGGTAACAGATAAGAACTCTTAAGGTATGTGCAAGAGTTACATTGACCAATATTATCAGATAAACGCGTGTCAGTATTACCCACATCCCCCCTAACTAGCAGTTTCCCTGAGCCTTTAAGGTATCCTCAATAATACTGGCAAAAACTTTTGCACCACCTTTGTTTAAGTGTATCCCGTCTCTACAAAACAAATTCCTTCTACCTACAAGTGTGGGCCATGCTGATAGAAATTTACCCCCTAAAGCCTTGCAGATTCCTTCAAGTCTTGAGTTAATCCACAAGGCTCTTAACATATAATCCCTCCTATCGTGTCTGGGCAGAATTGCAGACACATAGACATTATGGCCTAGCTCGCGACATTTCCTCAGCATGGTCCTGTATTTTTCCAACAAATCGTCAGATCGTGTACGTTTAATATCGTTTGTCCCCACATGAATAATAATATTTTCTTTACCCCCTTTAAAATCTGACAGTCTGTTGGTGACATCATCAATAGTTGCTCCCGGCAGACATACCCTGGTTCTGCTCCACCTATCTTTATTACAAAAAATATTCCCCGTTTCCCTGACAATGGAGTCTCCTAATAAAACAATGTCCTTTCTAACCAGGGTAGTTTGCACTTGGTTTTTCTGTTTTGAGGCTCGAATCGGGTGTGCATCACTTGGTAGATTGCTGGAGTTTTGAGTCCCTGACGAGCTCCCAGAAGCATTATTTTCGAGGGCAAGCACTCGTTTTTTCAGGGACTCAAATAAATTTGCCCACGTCTTTATGCAGTGCTGCCCAAAGAGAAAAGGTGTATTGTCAAACAGAAGTAGTAATGTCATTCAAACATGATCAGCAGGAACAAGTTCTAGATATAATTCTGAATTCTGTTAATCTGGAGTGGTGTTAGAAGTCTCTGGTCGATGACGGTATCACTGAGCAGAGTAAGGATTTAGTTGCAGAGAGTCTTGATAAAGGATGAGTCAGAAAAGTTCAGCATCTGTTAAACTCTTTGCGTGTTCTTGAAACCCCCAACAATTTTGTATATGACGTCATGAGGACGGCAGACGAGGCAACACACAGTTGTATTATGATTTATCATGTGTTTTCAGTTTGATTTCTTGAATTAACATTGGGGTTGAAAGCCTTCCTGCGAATAAAAGCAGCATTGCAGAAGGTTTGAAGGGCCTGGAAATTGTTGACAGAAATGAGTATCTTCTCACCTCCGGGATACAAGTTTGGTACTGTTGCCTTAAGAGCCAATATTAGGTCCTCGTAAATGAAGCATTCAAAAAGGACGTGAGGACAGTCTTCCGGTAGCCCACATCGACAGGAGACTGTATTGGAAAGTCTGAATTGGTAGAGTTTTGCGTTAAGCGAGCCATGTCCAGTTAGTATGTAGGAAGTAAACAGTGAGGGTGAAAACCATTTTCTGGTGGATGATGAAAGTAATGCAGTTACGTCGGAAACGAAATTTTTGGTAATAGCTCCTTTTTCGGTAGAATTCCATCTATTCTGCCAGGTGTTCACTAACAAATTCCAGCATCTGGTTCGCTCAGTTTTGGGATCAGTCTGAGGGCTAACAATGATTCCCTGAAATTCCGTAGCCTTTGCGAATGTAAAAACAAAGCCCTCTAAACACAACATGCAGGTCAAATGGTATGGTGCCTGCAAGAGTCTGTAGAGCTGGAGTTGATACTGTTCGGCAAACGTGAAGTAGGCTAAGGAGAAAACAACGTTGAATAGTGGATAACTTAATTTGTACAGTTTTAAGTGCAGTACGTCTAAACCAAAGGCTGGCAGCATAGGTTGTAATTGGGATTATGGCAGCAATAGATGTAGGGTTTTAGTGTTCAACCCCAGTCTTGTCTGGTAATTTGGAGCAGCATTGCGGTAAAACTCTTAACTTTGACGGACAGATGTTGAATATGTGCAGTAAAGAAAAAGCAGTCGTCGATGACGACTCCTAAAAATTTGGTGCTTCGGACAAGTGGAAGTGATTTCTTGTCAAGTTTTACAACTGGTGGTCTGCCATAGTCTAATTTGTGTTTAAAAATCATGATCTTCGATTTAGTTGAGGATAATTTCAATTTGTTCTTATAGTACCAAGACGATAGTTCAAAGAATACTTTATTGGCATAGAGTTCTAAATCAGATATTGAGTTTCCATTCACCAAAATAATAATGTCATCTGCATACACAAGTTGTTGCACATTTTGAAATTCAGTTGTCCTAAGCAGCCAATCATCAAGAACTAGGTTCCAAATCAAGGTACCCAAAATTTATCCTTGGGGAAAACCACGGGAGACAGATCTGTGAATCTTCGTGCTTTTAGTGATGACGGTGACGGTGCGATCGGCAAAGTAGTTTCTAACAAGTTTATAAAGCTGAAGAGAGCAATGACTGGAACGGAGTCTACTGAGGGCACTCTCTCCCACCATAACGTATCAAAAGCGCCCTCAAAATCGATAAAGATTGCCATAACGTACTTGGAAGTGGAGCTGTCAATAAGGTGGTGAAGTTCTAATAAAGCGTCTTCGCATCCAAGCCCTTGCCTAAAACCGTATTGAAGAGAAGATGTGGAGCTTGTAGCTCCATGCAGTGTGGTAATGGCTACCACAAGAGAAGGGCAAGACCTCCAGCCCAACCAACTGAAGTGCTTCCTGCACAACAGCGCTAGTGACCACCCAGGAAGGAAGGAAACGCCAAGTGGAGCATGGGAATGAATACGTACATCATGCGAGCATACTACGAAATAAAGCTAGATACTCATATGACAATGTACAGGTCGAGTCTGCGTACCAAGTGATTGGAACAATCCTCTAATATTCAGGTCAATGAACAGAGAATAGCGGACAAGAGAAGGACCATCGTCAAAAAGAAGAACCTGATAGATCCTGCAATCTTGGAAAAAATCAAGCAGAACGTGAGCGATCAACTACAAAGAACAAAGACTATGGACAACATGGAACCAGAGGAGGAAGAACATGAAGAAATACAACCCAGAGCAGCTGAAGAGGAAAGAGACAAGGTCGTGATATCCAGAATAGAAGACAAATGGAAGGAGACCCTAAAAAATTCGAAGGAACGGATCCAGCAAAGACCCATGTGATACCGAAGCAGAGACCCAATAAAATTTTGTAAAAAGTCACAGACCACTTCAATCGGCAAATACTACCACATTACCTTGATAACAATGGTCACCATTCGCTCAGCCGTATCCTGTGCTGCTATAGCAGCCACTACAATTAATGGAAAAGAAACGAGAGACCAGCAACAGAAGAACCGAAAAAAGGAAGGAAACGCCAGCTTGGGAAAGAAGACTTCAGAAGAAGATAGAAGAATTAAGAGTCAAGATAGGCCAATTGGCGTCCAATGCAAACACAAGACCGAAAATCAGTATTCTCCTAATCAGAGATTAGGAGAATACTTGTACTCACTAATGCAGAACCACCTTGCACTCAGCAAGAGACCATGCCGAAAGAAAGAGAGCTTCCAGAGGAAAATAAACAACCGAACCTTCGATGAATGAAGGACTCATGCTTGCCATCCAAGACCACAACAAGTAAGCCAGAATAACACATCAGAAGCTAGCGAGGAAATACCAGTTGATGAAAGAAAGTGTAAGGTAAAAAAGGTAAATAAACTGCAACCATTATCAACCCACTGCAGGATGGAGGCCTCCTCAATGATTCATGTTAAGGGAATGGACCATAATCTAGTTGACAGACCGACCGTATTTAGCAGTCGGGGGCTTGAATCCCGGTCTACTCAACGAGCGTGCGCTACTGCACTCCCGCGCTGACCACTCGGCTATGGAGGCCTCTTTAAAGAAACTGTGCTGTATTAAAAGTATGAACCCCAGGTAGTACTAAAAACCCCAAATCACAAGCTGTATTGGGAGCGCGCCTTAATAACGAACAAGACAATCCCTCACAGCAGACTAGACATAACCCTTGTCCACAAGAAGGAAAAGGCTACCTACCTGGTTGACACAGAGGTGCCCAACATTGGTAACCCTCAGAAAACCCATGAGGAAAAGATCAGGAAGTACATGAATCTAAGGTAGGAGATAGATCAAAGAGAGGTAGCATATGAAACAAGTAACGACCATCCTGATCATCGTGTCAACCATCGGTATGGTGCCAAAGACCCTACAAAACAAACAGTCTAGCACCAATCGGTCTCCCAGAGAACACCTACAAGGAACTCCAGAAATTCGCAATCCTGAACACCTGTAGGATAGTCAGAGAGTTCCTCGACCGACAGTAACAACAGACATTACAACCACCCTGTATACTTGGTAGCAGTACCCGTCACGGAGTGGAATCCCCCAATCAGGGATAAATAATATAAGAGCAATAATAATAACTGACACACTTTCTAAGAGCAACCATGGCAAAGTGGACACAGTCGAGGTCAAGAACATCAACCAAACTTTCCGCTTCAGAAGTGGAATTCTCAATTGAGATGCACTGAATCCACTATATTTCTGTCTAGAACCCACTGTCTACCATGCTCAATGTGGATAGATTTATATCTGCCTCTCATTGTGGACTAGGTCTTGGAACTAGGTGTTGATCCAGTCCCTCTCTGTATCAAATGAATAAATAACTTTTAATATTTTTATATTAAAATAATTTATAAATTTTAAGTTTTATACATTATTTATTATTAATTAATATTTTAACTATATAAATGCAGCCTTTTGTTATATTCGTTTTTTTATTTTTTTTATTCTTTCATTTTACATTAAAATTTCCAGCAAACAAAATTACATAAAAATAACGTTTACATTTCAACACTAGCGACCACTGATGGTTTCAGCTGGTACCGCCAAACTTTTTCGTGGCTTTTCCACGATATTTAAATCAGGCAGAGGTCTGCTTAATTATTTAATTTAAATTTTATCATTGCTTCACAGCGACGAATTTTTTTATTTATAAATTACTTACCTTATTCATGCGAATAAACGCAAGCTGGGCTAGAAACAAACAAATTTCTTAGTGGTTAACTTAGCCATCCATCGGCCCAAGATCAGAGTCCAAATCGTCGCTATATGCATGCGGAGATTATTAGCATTAGTAGAGGAATATGATGCAAGAAAGCAAGCTTATATAGCATCAGTTAAAAAAAAAAAAAAAAAAAACCCTTCCCGTTTCACCCATCCATTCACTCCAAAAGTTTGTCCAATTCAGCCTTGAATTTATTTAAGCTGCCAACCTCCACAACGACAAATGGAAGTTTGTTCCAACAATCAACCACCCGCTGGCTGAAGGAAAATTTCTACACATCTACTCTACAACTGTCTTTTCTCAATTTGAATTTATGCCCTTTCAAGTGTGGAATCTGAGCAATAGGAAAAATCACATCAGCATTGAGCTTGCTCAAACCATTCAGGGCCTTATACACCTCAATCAGATCACCTCGCAGGTGATAGTCTCCAGAAGCTGCAATTTGCAAAACTTAAGCCTTTTTTTGATAACAGCAACCCTTTGTTCCACTCACTAATCTCGTTGCCCTTCTCTGTACCCGCTCCTTATATGGAGCGGGTACAGAGAAGTATTAATGATATATAGGAATTCTGTTAGCAGCGATAAGAAGGTGATTATCCCCTTGTATAAGGCAATGGACAGACCACAGCTTGAGTACTGCATACAGGTCCGGAGGCCTCATTATAGGAAAGATATAGAGCGAGGCCTCCGGACCCGTATGCAGTACTCAAGCTGTGGTCTGTCCATTGCCTTATACAAGGGGATAATCACCTTCTTATCACTGCTAACAGAATTCCTATATATCATTGAAAAGACCCAATAGCTACTCTTGCAGCCTGTCTGAACTGATCAGCTGCCATCACTAGCCATTTCATTTCTGACTGCACAATTATCCCAGGTCTTTTTCATTCTCACTACCATGGGTCTTACCGCACAGTTGGTACGTTACTCTGATGTTACTACTCCCCATATACAGCACTTTGCATTTGGCAATGTTAAACTTCATTTGCCACCTCTCAGCTCTTCTGCTCAAGTTTTCCAGATCCTGTTTCAGTAGCGTACCGTCATACTGTCAGTATATACCCTGCCAACCTCTGTATGGTCTGCAAACGTGGACATTGAGCCTGATATACCTTCATCAGTATCATTGATAAATACAGAAAACAACAATGGGCCCAACACGTACCCCTGGGGAACATCACTAATAATAAGATTAGTCCATGAAGAGCAGTGTCCATTGATTACCACTCTTTGTCTTCTCAAACTCGACCATCCCTTTGTCCATAGCAGAACTTGTCCTTAATGCAATACTGCTCCAACTTGTTCAGTAGTCTTCCATGTGCAACAGTATTAAATGCTTTCCTAAAATCCAAGTATATGATATCAAAATTATTTTTTGCATTCAGTTCCTTTATGACCACATCGTAATATCCAATCAAATTGGTCAGAAAAGACTTCCCCTTAACAAACCCATGCTGTGTCTGAACTATAATTGCAGTCTTGTCTTGATGATCCTGCAGTGCTTCTTTAACCAGTGACTCCATTATTTTCCCCGGAACAGAAGTTAAGCCAACAGGTCTGTAATCACTCGTGTCACCTTTCGATCCCCCCTTTGTGAATTGGGAATACATTTGCACATCTCCTGTCGTGGCAACGGCCCCTGAGTCCAATGATGCCCTGCCTTCATAATCCTGGACAAGGGCCTGCTTACTTCCTTTGCTGCCTACTTAAATTTAACTGGATAGATCTCATCCACCCCAGGTGCCTTTCTTATGTTTTCCTATGTTTCTTATTTGTTATATGCAATGAGATATGCCAATTTTAGGTGTACGTTACTTTCTCTACATTAATTAACATTTAATCATTTTTAACAACGGTTATAAATACAAATTAATAATTAACAAAAAACTGTTACTAAAATCAGTAATAAATACAAAAATCTATTTATAATTATTTTATTATTTATTTTTTAGTATTGCTGTGGTAGTACCTGTGCCTAATGTCACTTTATAGCCAGCCATCACTAGCCATTTCTGTATTATGAACGACAATAGTGGTCTTTAAGAAAAAAAGGAAAATAGCTTTTCGTGGAATATTTAACTGTACTTGGTAGACTGCTGAGTAAACACACGTAGCAATTACCTGAAAACAGCATCACAGCCATAGCAATAGTTGATGTGTGTGTCATACTTGATGCATAGATAAACCTTACAATGCATCATGTTCTGCGAAAAGGGGGGAGGGCAACACAGCGCATACAATACAGTACAGCATTAACAATAAAATTCTACAGGTTCCTTTTTCAAGGAATTTCTAGATCTCTTGATCCCGATGACCCAGCACATATTATATGAAGCATATTATTTACGTTTTCGATATTCAATGTTTTTTAGGCCTATATGATCGTAAAAATTGACGCTTGGATTCAGTCTGGTTGGACTGCTAGGCACAACAAGGGTTTAGGGCTTTTATGAATCCTCGGTGCATATGTCAATTAATAATAGTTTTAAATAGGCATATCTATAGAATTATATTATTTACATTATAATTGATATTTATCGACTCTTGTAAATTTAATGATAATTATAAAATGGGTTCTATCAATTGATAAATAATAAAAATCAAGTTTTAACAATCTGAGTTCCAGCCAGCGCCGGCCACAAAGATGCTCAACCGGTTCTGTTGAACAGGGCCCCTCGCTCAAATGGTCTAAATAATATCATCCACCTCCTTTCAGCATTTCTATCAACGAGCCTACTGCCGTCTTAATATCTAGTTATTCACATTATTGTCACTCCAAGAGTTGAAGAATTTAAAATTTTGAATACTGTAAAATTTGAAAATATTAAAATTTTAAAAATCACTATTACAAAAATACCTCGTATTTATTTTTTCACAGGACTCCGGGGTCCCGCAAATAATTCTTGAATCGGTCTCTACAAATTTTGGGGCCCGCCCTGCAAATCCAGCAAATCCTGCAATGTAGCCCAGTTTCGTTTATAAAAAAATGAAAACGCAACATCAAACAAAATAAGTAATCTATTATTATTATTATTATGATTATTAGCCATATGGTACAAGGAAGCCTGAGGCTTATGCTGCACCAGCGGAAAAAAAAAAAAATTCCCACGTTACCCCCTGAGAGAGAGAGAGAAAGAGAAGTAGAAAGGAATCACCAACAAAGAGGAGAATGATGATATCCAGCTCAGGACCCTGGGTTTGCCAAGCCCATATTTACTTAGTTTATCAACGGAACTACATTGTAAGCAACACTTTAGCTCAAAGTGGAATTCTGTACTCTCGTGAACTTGTTATTTCCGCTACTTGAGTCAAATTATTTTGTTTCTATAAATTTGAATTTTCCTTCCTTCCCATTTCTTTTAATAACGATTTTATTAGCAATGATAGTTTTTTTTTTTTCTTCATCAAATTTTGAATTAAATGCATTCCTTTTCTGCAAGTATTTCGTTGAAATACAGGAATACACAGAATTCATATAATTAAACTATATTTGTTTGTCTTTCGCAACTTTGGAAATCCTAACGGAAAGTAATGGAGATCCTAACAATATTTCATATTTCCGGTATACCCATACTGTACGCATCTTGGTGGGTTTGAACTTTTGAAGAGAAGAGAGTGAAAGGTTTTTGCAAGAAAGGATGGGATGGGCAAAGTTTATCGCTTTATCGAGAACGCTAAGATCATGTTAACAAGAACGCTGAAGCATTTGCTAACTTTCTCTTCTATCAGTTGGTAAAATTGTGAAATACGACTGCTAAAAAAGCACCCCCACTTCTCAAAAAAAAAAAAAATAAATAAATAAAAGTACTGTATGTTTTTTTTGGATCTGTAATAAATGTATTGTGAATAACACCTCAACTTTCTCGCAGATTACTTTGGCGCCGTTCCTATAGAGTAAATGTGGAAGAGATGCCGCACTTTTTAAAGGAAATTAATTTTTATTAAGAAAAAAGTTTCTTGGAGTTATTCATCATTGTAATGCAATATAACCTATCTATTTGATCATGCAACTTATCTATTTAATTACAAAAATAATAACGAATCAAAAACTATATATTTTTGATTATAAAAATTAAAAGATGGATTGGGTGTGTGTTTAGCGCCAAATCAACTAAGGTGTCGGTATATTCTGTCTGTAAATTCTGTGGTCGAATTGCCTGTTTACTGGACAAAAAGCTCCAGTTTACGGTAGAAAAATAATTAAAAGAAAGAAAACTTATGTGTTTGAGCGGCTCTCACTCATCCTGTGAGAGAGGTGCTACTAGGAAGAGTTACTGCATCACCAATCTTTATTCTTCCAGTGAGTTGAATACACTTCCCTAAAGTGTTTATGTTTCTTGTAGCGATTTTCCTCTTTTGATACATTTAATCCAAACACCTTTCTTTTTATTAGACATTGGAACACTCATTCTCCTAAAATTCTTCACCGTTATTGTTACCAGTTTCGTCTGATAATTCTGCTTTATTTTCTGATTCTTTGTTTAAATTTCCATATTCATTCGTATTTTCTTATTACATCTATCTATTTTAATGATTTTAATGCTTTATTTAAATTTTTTTAAATTTTCCTTTCCTTTAAATAACTTTCCTTTATTTTATAATTTCTCTTGATGTCAAGATGTACTTGTATTCTCTATGCTGTTAACTCCTGTCATCCAATGTGGCCGTCCTGGTGTATAAACAGGAAAAAATATATCGGGTAACTGTTGCCTTTTCTTATTGAAAAATATCTTTGGGATAAGGGAAATAAAACTTGGAAGAAGGAGAAGAAATTGAATTGTTCGTTGGAGAATATAGTAGCAGTAAAAATGCAGCTGAGGTTGATGAGGTGGGAGAATTCGGAGCATCAATATAAGTAGTAAATGTTAATGAATTTTGATTAGGATGTGACGGATTGAATAAAGTAGTAACAACTTATAATTTACTATAAGTAGTCGCAGAATTGGTTATTACTAATTCTGAGACTGGAAAAAGGGGCCAAGAATGGCTAGGATGAAATGGATAGATTCTTGTCGCTTTGAATCCAGACTGTATGATTGATACCGATTCAGACCTTTTCCAAGTTTTCCATAAAAAGGTATCCCACCTGGAACCTTACAATTTTCCTGATTTCATAATTTAATAGCCATGAATCTGTTTCTTGATAAAAAATAAAGTTAGTTTTAAAGTCAGAAAAAACTTCGATCCAACGTTTGACGTGCACGTGTAATATGACTTAGGAAACAAAGAATTATTACATAATTTTTATTTCCCGTTTCAAGCACTTCGATTGCATTGCAGCAGACACTATGGTCATATAAAATTTGTAGTTTTACTAGATGCTGGTTTATGTTTAAATTTAATAGTATTGGTTTCATTAAAGAAACACCTCATATGCGGTGTCGTTCGAGACGTCTTTCTTAAAATTATATGAGAAATACCGCACATCACCAAGTTGTCTAAAACATCTCGTATAAATTTAAACCTTCCTTATCCATTTTCTATAAACCATCTAACAATAAGTTAAAACTAAATAATTTAGGTAAGATCTTAAACAAATACAAATTTCGACTATGCAACTTGAGTACTTATCGAGAAATCGACGTCTGAAAGCACACTTTCTTGAAAACGGAAAGGAAAATAGTGATACTACCCTTTATAAGGTATAAATAATACAATGAAACAATAACTAATATCCTATACTGGCTTAACACAGATATACCTAGGAACACTTATAATTTCTTGCGATCTCTTCCGTATTTATTCTATTCAAATTGTATATTTTGATCTTAAAGATGGGCTCGTTAAAACCTTTCGTGGGCGCAGTATCGTATCCAGGTATCATCGTAAGGTGGGGGGGCATGACCACCAAATTTTTTAGTGTTTTTTTTTTTTTAGATATACCTAGGAACACTTATACACATGGCATATGTCCCCTATGCCCACCCCTGAATACGCTCCTGCGTGGACGGGTAGGCGTTTCCCTGTTTCTGGGGAAGAGTAACCTAAAATCGAAATTGCTCTTTCGCCTGTAAAGCAGTACTCTCATTTAAAGTGCTTAATGAATGTAGTCTCTCTCTCTCTCTCTCTCTCTCTCTCTCTCTCTCTCTCTCTCTCTCTCTCTCTCATTTACACATCTGTTTTGCTCTGTTCAATACGTTTTGCTAAATTTTTCCAAATTTCCGGTAATACTTCTTCAGTTATCAAACTTTTTCAAATTTGTCTCATCAACAGATACACATTGCTAGATGTGTTACTGTCCTCACACCTGCTTACGATTATTATAGTCTTCATGAATGGGTTTTACCCAACCACTGGACAAACGCCACCAGCATTGAAACAGCTGTCAAAATGGCGGCACTGTATTATGGATAAACATCTAGATCAGAGGTCAGCAACATTTCAGGGCTGGTATGCCTGGTTCATTCTAGTAACAATTGTGAATATTTGAAATCAAGAGATCCATGTGAAAGAAAACTGTTGTTTTACAAAAATGGTAGGTGCACAGGATGAATGGAGGGATTTTGAAACTGGAAATTGAAACAGGGCAAGATTGTTTTTTTTTTTGTCAGTTATTGGGATGATTAATTGTTTCGTGGTGTCATTTAAGGTATTTTCTAGTAATGTCTTTGGTACCAGTGCTGTAAGATGTCGACTCCCGATCTATATACCTCTCACCTATATTTTATATATAGCTTGAGTTATCTATTAGCGATCGTCTTATAAGTCATGACGTAAGTTCATCCTGTATATAGGTGTTTCCTAATATGTACTTTTAGAATTGATGCAGAACCCGATAACAATGAAAAAAATCATACAAGCATGTGTTTGTCCAATTCTGAACAATTGGAGAGCTATGGCCGTTTCAATTTTAGAAAATGGATATGGATTTTGAATGGTAAAAAATAATAAAATAATTAAAAAAATAATAAGATTTTATTTAATTAAAATAATAAATAAATAAGATTAAGCAAAATGCATCTAGTATCAATAAACATTTTAATAGGTTATGAGACATCCTATATATAAGATCTTTATTAAATTTGTACAACAGCGATTATATACTGTACAAACAGAGCTAAGCCATTCACAGCCAGAGGTCAGGGGTGCACAAATAAAAACTGAAATATATATTTTAAAAAATGGCTTCAATTCACTCACATCAAGATATAGATGTCCATGGGGTCACGAGGTTGAACGTGGAATAATTTGACACAAAGCCTTCAAGTTCGAGCACAGTTTGAGACATGATGTTTGATCAGAATGAGAAGTTCTAGGTCAATAAGTTGTATATTATATAGCATAGCTTATAATTGAAATGGAATTAATTTTCAGTTTGCATAATACAATGATAGAATATCTTCAAGATGTTATTATAAGTTAGAGGAGAATTCAGTGTTGATCTAGATCAAAGTTTCGAATGATAAGTCTTCCAGCAACCTAAGGTAGGAATTTCTTCCAGTGCATTTTGGTCACGACAAATCTGTGGTAATCGACATCAAGGTTTTGAACATCTGCCAATATCTGTGCAGGTAAGAATCCCTCTTCAAATCGTAGCCGGTTGTTATTAGTTGGTAGTGAAGGTTCTGTTCTAAAAGTTGAGATCGGATTCCTCGAATGGCGCTGGTTCCAAAAATTAGAAGTAATGAATCCAGTGATTATTTTTATCATTGTAAATAATGAGTCTACAATGATCAAACTTGATTTTTAATGTTCTTGTTTATACTCCGGCACGACCACCAGGTCAGTAGAGTTTACAATAAATCAATCAATACAAACATTTAATTGCATAATGCAATGTAGTTTAATGTAGCAGTTAGTTCAGTAGTATGATTGGGCTTTTGGGTATTTTTCGACGGGCCAGTGGAGCAGCCAATGATCATTAGGTTGAATATTAAGCAAAGTTGATCGGGCGAATATGTATGAGACATGTATAAGAATATGCGTTCACTACCTTAAAAAATAAGCACTATCAATTACACTAATAATAAGCAATGCACACTAATAACTTAAATAAGAACTGGCTTGGAGTTTTTAGCACAGCGCAACTGTTTATTCTTATTATGATATATATATATATACATAAATGAAAGTATGTTTTGGATGTTCGGACATTGCTCAAAAAGAAAAGTTAAACTGGCACCAAATTTTCAGTGAATGTTATGCATATTCTTACGAATAGGCATAACATTCACTGAAAATTTAACAATTAGGCACAATTCCATATCTCATCCCCAAGTTAGCCCTTATAGAGATTTGGATGTAAATATGAGAGTATGTTCCGGATATTCAGTCATTTCCTATAGAAGGAAAAGTCGGATCAACACTAAATTTTCAGCATACGTTCTCTTGGTCTCTGGGAATGTTTCGAGCCTAGTTCTGATTCCATGGCCCTCTAGCCTCCCCCATCCGCTATAAATCTGGAATAGCATTCAGACTAAAAATTTCTTCCAGTAATAATATTCTAGACTTGTCTAGAATACAAACATCGGCTCATATTCTTTACATTAAAATTCATGCCAATATGGTAACCCCATGCGCCCTTCCCCGCCATTAAGCCTTAATGACGGGAAGGGCGCATTTGGAATGCCCTTAATGATTAAGAGCATTCCAAATGTAGTTTTTATCTAATCTTTAAAATTTGACCGACATTTCTTCTTTGCTACTTTTCTTGTTTACCATTTTTTTTTCTTTTTTTTTCTTAATCATGCATTTATGACTTCATAGCATGCTCATCTCTTCAGTTGAGTGAACTTTGCCCTCTAACATTTGTACACTGTGGAACCCTTTATCAGGATACCTACTATCCGGAAGTTACAAAAACTGGTTATTGAGACCAAAGGTAATATATTTAATACGAGCCGCGAAAGTTCTTGAACATAGCGCAAAACGATTTTTACTTGCCTACAAATAAAATCATTATTTTTATTTTATTATTATTTTTTGTTTGTACAAGCATATTCATAAACATATTACTAAAATAAAATGTTCTAATTTAAAAATATTTGAATATATCACGCCTATAAAATCACCTCGTTATTATTTCATCCAATTATGTATCACTTATTTTGTAAACGTTTCTGTTTGTTTAATAAAAATGATATCATGTTTCGCGAAAATTTCTAATTGGTCCATTTTGTTTATGATGCCGAATGTTTAAAACCATTTTTAGTGCCTTTATTAGCAAATCTGATCACATGTATCCATAATCATCATGTTAAAAACATTTGCAAAACAATCTGTTGGTGGCAAGACTTTCAAAACGAAGCGTGTATCATTTAGTATTAAAGAAAAAGTGGAGTAACTAAAACGTCTAGACAAAGGTGCATCGGTGAAGTTATTATATGATGAGTAAGGGATGTATGCATCTACTATCTATGATTTGAAGAAACAAAAAGGAAAACTGTTAAAATTGTATGGTGATAGTGATTTATCCAAGTTAACAGGAAGACATTACATCAGACGAAGAACATGTCCTGTCGACGACGGGAGGAATTTTTATGGGCCTTTTTCACGACGTGGCTGAGTTAGTCGGTCTCAGGCGAGGGTAGCATGGTTTTTCGTCCAGCAAACAGAAAATTGACCTCGGAACACACGCAACTTACAGACAATATACACGAAGCAATATGGCCTTATTTGCTGATGCTCCCAAAACCCTGTCATTACAACGACAACAACAACAACGAAGAAAATAGAAATAAGACATGTGTTAATGGAATAGATACGACAGCATCGAAACGAACGGTACCCACTTGCTCTCTTATCATGGCCCAAGTAAAAAATTTTTCATAATTAATTAGGCCTAACAACACCATGAGTATACATCAGGATGGTATGAAAAATTTAAAAAACGTAATGGTCTTCGTATCTTGGCAGTTGTCAGCGAAAAAAGCTTGCCCTTATCTGCCGACGGCATCAATGATCATCAATCATTGATGCTGTCCGCAGCTTCAGTGATTCCGCAGATCATTTTCATCAATGTTCTTTTATGAAAATGACGAAGAAGAATCTGACTTAGGATATCTAAAGAGAAGAAAATTGTTGCTGACTTGATGAATTATGCTACAGATTTGTCGTGCTCTGAAGCTCAGCTGCTGGATGTCGATGCAGAAGAGCGTCTCCATATTGACCATCACGATTCTGCTACCCTTCAGCTAACAGTGAAATCTGTGATACTCTAATGAATGAAAATGAAGATAATGAGAGTGATGATGACAATGAGATCGGTGCTATTGCTGAAGAAAGAATCTCTATCGATAGAATGATAAGCCTTACTGAAGAACTGATTTGGGGAAATGGAACAGAGAAGTTTTGCTGCAGAGCATCACATAATGTCTCTCTGCTCAATTCAGGATTTGCTTATAAAAGAAAGACCAAAACATCTAAAATAACTTAGCTTACAAGGAATGTTTCATAAACTGGCTTCGAAGCAAACCTCTTTAGGTACACGTACAGCATTTATCCCTGAGCCCCAGCCATCAACTTCTGGTATGTCTATCCCCTCAGTCTTGCTCAATCAGTCAAAATATTTCTAAAGATGTTCCCTCTGATGATGATGCCCTATAACTGATGTGAATCAACTTAGGATACATTCATTTTGGAAGCAGGATAATAGAATAAAGATATGTTAGTTATAAATATTTTTTATTTATTTACCTGAAAATTTTCTTGTGTTCTTTTTTTTGTACATTTTAAGCTTGGCTATCCAAAAATCAGATAAACCCATATCCGGCAGGCAACCCTCAGGTTCCAAGCATGCCGGTTAAAAGGTTCTATAGTGTACTTGACTCGATCAGTCGAGTGTCCGGTTCTTTAACAATTTCTGTAAATTTTGTTTATGTTTAAAAATTACTTTGACTTACAGAATAAATCAAGAGTTGTTTTCTAAAACCGAGATCTTTATTTTTTAGCTGCTCCTTTATAGGCAATACGCAAGGCAACTGCGAAATCTCATCGATGAAAGTCATATTTCGCAAAGCAATTCAAATGACATCGCTTAATAAATTTTGTAGAGAACATCGTTCAATTTATGATACCGGTATTTTTTTTTATGTTCTGATCAACGACTTCTCTTCGAAGAACAACTTCGATTGAAATTAAAGAGGCCTGTGGTACCGTGTTCCATAGATGAGAAAGAAATTCAGTGCGACCGGTAAGAACAATACCTGGGTTTAATAAGTAATTAATTAACAGGAGCTATCGAGATTTAAGTATCTCTTCGTCAGTTGCATGAATACATACATAAATATAAAATGTTACAAATGGAATATGAAGAGGGTGGTCATGTTGTAAAAAGAGAGTGGTTTTTTTTGTTAGCGCATCGGCTTCTGTGGCCATAATCCACCTTCCAAGGTTTTTGTATTTTCTACTCTGATCCAAGCCGAGACGGGATTTGAACCCCCGACCTTTGGGTTGCCAGGCAGGCACTTTACCCACCCGACTAACCCGGTCGGCAAAAAGAGAGAGAGAGTGCACGAGGATATACGAATGATAAAGCATCACAGTGTAGAACTAGGTGATTGTTGTAGATGCTGGCTGCCTGCGTACGTCATCATCTTTAGCCATATGGTGCAAGGAAGCCTGAGGCTTTTTGCTGCACCAGCCAAAAAAAAAAAAAAAAAAATTCTGAGTTAACGTAAGAGAGAGAGAGAGAGAGAGAGAGAGAGAGAGAGAGAATCAGAAGAGAATCACCAAGAAAGAGAAGAATGATGATATCCAGCTCAGGACCCTGGGTGTGCCAAGCCCATACTCACCAGATGTGAGCCCCTTACGTGGGCTGATTGCCAAGCGTTTGTCATGCTGTAACATTACAGACTCCATGATTGGATGTAGCTGCACGCCTCTATGGCGGTTAAAAACGCTATCACAACCAGAGGTGTGCAGTGACTCAAGTTACATTCATTAATGGTAGTGGCGGGATTGGTCAACCACCTCGGTATCGCGTCTGGGATTGAGACCATGTTTCATCGACCAATAATGCTCTGCAACTGCAAAGTGTGCAGAGTGAGCTAATCCAATGGCCCTTTCATGTTCAGCAAGGCGGTCCAAGATTCGTCAAAAATCTTGAGATTTTTGACGAATTTTTAGTGGTTCACAGATCGACTTATTGATAATTTGATAATTTATTTATCCCTATTTTGTGTTACAATTGCGGGAGTTAACAGCAAGAAGGGAGGGAGAACACATAAGCCAGAGGATTTTTAGGGGGTGTTCCCTTTGAAAAAGATAACAATAAAAACAGATCTGAAATTGCACAGGTATTATTTAACAGATACATCATAAATAAATCGGACATGTTTCTACATTCCATTACAGAGACCTTCGAAAACCAACCACATATGTCACGTGGTTAACAACAGTACTTATAATTACATTGTGAATACTTTTACAATAAGAAGTATGAAAGAAAAACATGATGAAATAATTGCCTCGAGTGTTACAAGCTTTTTGACAGCTTATACGACGGAATATACGGAAAATGTATTCTGGTATCTCTCAGTTATGTAATTAATCGACACAATCTAACCTAAACTTAATTGTAATTAACCGACACAACATAACCTAAAACCAATCCAGAGTATAACCAAATGCTTTTAATTGTGGAATTGTAACTAAATCGTTAAATATCGAAAATATAGCCTTATCTTGTCACACAGAAGTGTGCCAAAGTTCATTTTCCTTGCTGGTCAAGTTCCTCTTCTCTTCCCCTTCCGGCGATAAGATGTATACTTCCTTTCTTTTACTTTATTTTAGTTTCCTTGCCATTTAGCACTGAAACTAAGATATCAAGAGTTAAAACCTGCCTCATCAGAGGCATAACTAGGGTATGGCAAATATGGTTCTGACCATGGGCATAGATTCACTGTGGGCATCAAATGTAAGAAGTCTGAGAATAACTGAATTTATAATTCATTTATATAATTTTTATAACTCATTCATAATTCGTAACTGGAGCAGTTTGACTGCGCTAAAGAAGCCTCAACCAGCTTGAAGTGCGAAGGAAATTTTTGCTGTAGCACTGAATCCAAACCTTTTTTTTTTTTTTTTTGTCACATTTTGATTTGGCGTTTACTTAATTTTTTTTTTTTTACCACGCATGCGTGCACTGCTCAACAAAATTAACAGAACTCGTATAAAACGTGTAGTTGCGTTGAAGCGGTACAAAATTTGGTATGGTGGTGTACATAGAATAACGATGAAATGAGAAGACAGCGAGAAATTTCGGACAGGTATAAGGGACATTTATACGGGCTTGTATAAGAATTACCAAAATGTCACATTACAAAAGTCGATACGAGATGCTTGAAAATATGATCACATGACATCAGTATGGCATATTATTATTATTAGCTACATGGTGCAAGGAAGCCTGAGGCTTATGCTGCACCAACCAAAAAAAAAAAAAAAAAATCCCCGAGTTACCCTGAGAGAGAGAGAGAGAGAGAGAGAGAGAGAGAGAGAGAGAGAGAGAGAGAGAGAGAGAGAGAGAGAGAGTCAAAAATAGAAGGGAATCACCAAGAAAGAGAAGAATGATGATATCTAACTCAGGACCCTGGGTGTGCCAAGCCCATACTCACCAGATGTGAGCCCCTGAAACGGATTAATATCGTAAAGCGGCGGCGGTCTACTGTATTACGATTTTAAGGTGGAGAAACATGTCAACAGTGTTTTGCATTGTCATGCCATCAAAAAAAGATATGATCTCATCCAACGGCAAAACAGGCCTGACAGCGGTTAACCATGCTCGATATAAGGGTGTCTATAAGATTCTGTGGCAACTAATCCCTTAGCCCACCAAGCGACTGAGGAGTTGGCTGTCGGCGTGCAATGCGACGCCCAAGGGCAACCCACACATGTTCGATCGGATTTAAGTCTGCTTATCGTGCTGGCCACGGCAGTCGTTGGATATCTCAGTTTTAAGATATTCCTCCACCACTTGAGCTGTATGTGCAGTGGCGTTGTCGTGCATGAAAAGAAAATCTGGGCCAACTGCACCCCTAAAAAGTCGCACATGGGGTTCAAGGAACTGTTCTTGGTACCTCTGCGTATCGTAATCTTTATTGTACACAGGTACAATAAAGGTATATATATTATATATAATATAATCTTTATTGTACACAGGTTTGGTTATACATTTACCATTCACGGACATCTGGCCAGGGGCTTATATTGAGAAGCAACACTCTTTTTTATATTCCCATCAAGATATGGGGATATAAGCATATAAATTGATATTGGACATAATTCAAATCGTATTTGAATAAACCATTGCTGTTATGCATGCTTATTAGTTAAATATTTGATTGGCAGCAGTCAAAGATATTGTGCTGATATTTAATCAGTTTAATTTCTACATTTTTCTTCTTTTTTTTTTTTTTTTTTTTGAAGAGGGTGTTGGGTTGCTTGATGAAATTGTCATAGTTATGACTGGAATAAAGTTTATTCGTTGTGTGAGTTGACAAACTGAAAGATTTAGATCACAGTTCGTTAAGGTCTACCATGGATATGATGCAGTGAAAATACATTTGCCAATATTCAATACTGCTGGGCTAGAGGTAACATGTTGTTTTGGTTTTGTCGGCTTATGGATGTTATTTTTTTCTTGTCGTTATTGAAAAGCCAACAAGAAGATGGTCTGAAGAGAATGAGAATATGGGAGCCTGGAGGATATAACGATCACCTGAGATGAATATAAGATCCAAACATTGAGTCCCTCTCGTTGGTCCATAGTTGGTCACAGATAGACCGAGTAGAGCCAATTTTTCAGATAGCTGTTTTAGAGATGATGTGGAGATTTTAATCCGTAAGATTAAAATGACTTTTATTGATTTTTGATGTAAGTGATTTATGCATCAGTTGGTAATTTCTGAGATTATTTGTGAGTTCTAGTATGGACGACCGTACACTGATATTACATCAAGAATTTGGGAATCCATTCGAAAGGAAATGAGAACAGCTTCATATAAATTGTATCTGGCAGAAACGTATTTAATACATGAAAAAAATTTTGTTGTGTTATAGTAGATTGCAACCAGAGGTGTATTGCTAAAAAAAAAATTGGAACGCTAGTCGTAAAAAATATAGTACCGGAACGCTCGTTCTCCAGAAGACTATATGATAACGCCACATCAACTGTACAGTAACTGAATCAGACTTCAGACTCACGGTTCATAGAACAACCAGTTCTAGCGTTCAGCTCATGGCAAATCAAAATGCAGCGTTCCCACTAATCACAGTATATCTCATTCGTTGGATATCTTTATCTAACACATTGTACTTTAGTAAGAAACATTTGAGTTTCATTGCGACATTTATATTTTTGTTTTTAAATAAACTTTTAAAGAAATCTATCAATTTTAAAGATTACTGTTAATATATATTTTTAGTAGCAATGGGTAAAATAGATTCTCCCTCCCCTTTGATTATGCCATTGTTTCATAATATTAGGTGTACAAATTTAATGATTTTTTATTATGACATTTAGAAAAAAGTACCGTTTCGTCTCGACTACACCACTGATTGCAACACTACCACCGAGTGCTTTCTGTTTCGATGAATACAACGCTCCATAATCATCGCTTGTTGTCGTTGTTGTTAAGTTTTAGACGCATCAGCAACTTAGACCATTTTGCACTGTAAATAATATGTCTATAAATTGCGTGTGTTCTGTGGTTGATTTGCTGTTTGCTGGACGAAAAAATCGAGTTTACAGGAGAAAAAACCATACTACTCTCGCCTGAGACTGACTAACTCAGACACATTGTGAAAATGATCCATAAAAATTCCTCGTATTATTGACGGGATTCGAACTCAGGTTTTTCTACCCCGTATGGGGAGGAAAAACCTGAGATGATGTAATACCAATTTCGCTATCCACCAGGATATTAATACCAATTTTGCTATCCACAAGAATGCTTATTTCTTTATGTTCGTTCAACCATGTTTCCGTAATGCAAATCACTTCATAAAAAAAAATAATAATAATTGCCGAATTTTAATTGGTCCGATTTTCATAAAACTTGAGATGCCTCAACAAGTCTTTCCAAAAGCTAAATATAAAATTTCATGAAATCCTATCCAACAAGAGTTATTACACAAGGAAAGGCGTTTTATCCGTATACTCTTCTTCTTCTTCTTCTTCTTCCAGTCACATAGTTCTCTGAGGAGCTGTTGTGGTCATAAACAAAATCCTCCAACTGCATCGATCATATGCTATACGAGCGGCATCGCAAAATGTCACACCCAAAAGTTCACTGATCCTATCCTTCCACCTAGTTGCAGGTCTTCCTTTAGTAACTTGTTCTTGTTGTTAGCAGTTAAGCGTGGACATTGTTTAGTCTACTGGTTAAGTTGTGGTCACCCGGATTTATATTTTTTATTATATAAGTATCACTGTACGCCAATAGTTGGACTATCCCTGGCTTGCTATGCAATTGTGGTCGTTCAGCCACTTATTTATATATATATATATAAATAAGTGGCTGAAGTGGAATATATATATATATATATATATATATATATCAGGGCTTTTTTTGTGACGGTACGGCGTACCGGCACCTTTTTTACAGCGTGCCAGCACGGGTGACACTCATGGCACGCAGTCGGTGTCAGCCATGCCAGCTGATTCCATCTGTTAAGGAGATCACGTGACAATGGGCGGAGTCAGCAGCCGTCAATCACGGCCGTATCGCTAGCAATCTGGAAGGGGTACCCGTTTCTGAATCTCGACCAAAACTTCATTATGAAATTATTTTTACTTATTTTTTTACTTGGTACTTACCGTATTTTTACATTTACTTATTATTTTTTATTTATTAAATAAGACTCACCTTTGACTTATTTTTAATATACTTGTATAATAAATTTATGCTTAATAAAATGTGTGTTAATAAAATTAATGGTCGAGATTCAGTATCGGATATAGCGTACCAACTGCTAGTGATACGGCCGTGATTGACGGGTGCTGACCCCGCCCAGTGTCACGTGATCCTTAACAGACGGAAGCAGCTGGCATGGCTGACACCCACTGCGTGCGAGCCGTGTCACCCGTGCCGGCACGGAATTTTTCTTGATAGCAAAGAATGAGTACCGGCACCTATTTTTTTACAAAAAAGCACTGTATATATATATATATATATATATAATTACTTATCATTATTTCTTTAAAATAATTGACTTGCACCCTACTGAAGTCCCTGACGGATACAACCGCAATTCTGACCTGGGGCGCGTTATACCCCTCATGGGGCCCAAGGCAAAATGGAATTTGGGGGCCCCATATAAAGAAGAAACCAATAAAGAACATTTTCAATTTCATTTTATTGTGACAACAAAACAAATTATATGACATAAGAAAAATATCTAATGCAGGAGAATAATTCAGAAATAATACATACACTTAAACTAATAAGTATTTTTATATTACTTTATATGGACTTTTCGTGCTTTTTGGGCTGAGAAATTGTATATCAGTTCATTATAATCAATCGTGTTTGTGATATCATTATCAATACAAATTATTTCCAAATTACTTAATTTTTCTTGTCCAATTTCTAATATAATTCTTAACCCTTTGAAGCACAGAGAACGATCGTTCTGCTGATGCGTTCGAAACAGGAATTGACAAAAATTATTTTTAAAATAGCGGCCTCCGTAGCCGAGTGGTCAGGAGCAGAAGTGCAGTAGCACACGCTCTTTGAGTAGACCGGGGATTATTAAAGCCCCTGAATACGGTCGATCTACCAACCCGCACTGGACCAGCGTGGCAGATTATGGTCCATTTCCCTCAGCATGAATTGTTGAGGAGGCTTCCATCCTGCAGTGGGTTGATAATGGCTGCACTTTACCTTTTTTTTTTATATTTTTAAAATTATGTCCACATTAGGAAAAGTTGATATTAGTGCTCCTTGAATTGCTTCGTACATTAAAGAAGGTGAATATAAATACAAACGGAGGCCATGAGTTTATTGCTATAAATCGGGTATCCGCTGAATTTGTTAATATAAAACAAAAAAAAAATGGATGTTCTAAAACAAAATAAAATACCCACGATATTTAAGTTAAAATCTTATCGAAAAAGTTCAGCTCTCAGTGTTCTTCTACTGTATTCAGTATTTAATGTTCTAACACTCGTTTTTTAAGTTAATTACGCATTAAAAAAAAAAAAAAAAAACTGCTGAATTATTCCGCTGCATCCTCAGCCGAAAACACTGATGGATCCAATATCTCTCTATTACAGAAGATTTAGGAGAAGTCCGGTTGGCCTGCCTCCCTAAAACCCACTCATGCACACCTTCTCGATGGTAAGCCCTGTTACGTCACTTAGGGTACAGCTCTAAAACGGTGTTCGCAGGCCGGCCGCTAGTTAGTACACCGGACTGAACCTATTGGTAACACTCTATGAAGCTTCCGGATCAGCTAGTGTATAATCTTGCTACCTCTACTCTGCCAGATAGTGACTGGAGGGAGTCCGAGTAGTGTGTATGCAGGGAGCATTGTCGAGGCCACGTTATGTCAAGGATCTGGGTATATTCTTACCACATGTACGCCATATCCAAAAATTTCATTACTTCATACAGCATGTCCCACCGACTTTTTCTTACTATTGAATACACCATGAATTGTCAAAATAATAGAGCAAGCTTATCTGCGAAAAGATCTAAACCTCCCAAGGACTTCCTAATTCATTTCACAAATATACGTGGTCTCAATTCTAATCTCAACGATGTCCATTTCCACTTGAAGTCTTTCAAACCCCATGTACTTTTCCTGACTGGGTCAGGAAAAGTACATGGGGTTTGGGCTCAGTTATCAGTTGATTCAACTACTGCTCATCTCAGATGTCCAAATTATTTGCTGTATGATTCCTTTCGCCTCAAAGGTGGTACTTGTGCATATGTCCGTTCTGATATTCCCTGTCAGAGACTTGGCAATTTGGAATCTCCTCACTTTGATCTTCTCTGGCTTAAAATCTCTCTACCTCATTGTGTAAAATTCATCTGTTGTCTCTACCGTTCTTCCCAACTCCACTAATCACTTGGAGCTCTTTGACTTCCTCTCTTTGCAACTTGACTTTCTCCAGTCCAAATTTCCTAACAGTGAGGTAATTTCCTTGGTGATTTTAACGTTCACAACTCCAGCTGGCTTCCGTTTTCTAGTCACACCGACCCAGCAGGTCGAGATGCTGAGGCTTTTGCAATTACTAATGACCTAGCACAGATTGTTCATTTACCTACAAGAATACCGGACAATCCTAATCATACAGCCAATACGCTTGATCTTTTTCTCACAAACAACCCTTTTAAGTACAAGGTCGAAGTGAGAGGTCCTTTAGTCACTTCATATCACAACTTGGTGATTGTCTCTTCTCCAATGGAACCTTTATCTCATGCCTATTCTCAACCTCGTATTGTTTGGCATTACAAGAATGCAAAATGGGATGACCTGCGTGACTTCTTTTCTTCTTTTCCTTGGTCTGATTACTGTTTCAAAACTTCTGATGTCAACGTTTGCTCAGATCGTGTCAGTGAAATTATTCTTGCAGGAATGGAATCCTTTATCCCACACTCCACTTTAAAATCTCGTCCTTTATCTAAACCTTGGTTTTCCAATAAATGTGCTAAGGCTGTCCAAGAGAAGAACGTTGCATATCGTAATTGGCTTGTTTCTAATTCTTCAGTTTAATTTTCTGCCTACACCAAAGCTCGTAACAATTGTAAAGCAGTTATTAATCAGTCCAAACTAGAGTTTGAACAGGCTAAGAGTAGAAAACTTGCTTCTTGCCCTAATGGTAGCCGAGCATTCTGGTCTCTTGCCAAAGCTATTGGCCGCAACTTTTGCCCATCTCTGCTTCCACCTCTGTCCAAACCAGATGGTTCTGTTGTCACTTCAGCCAAGGATAAAGCTGACCTGCTAGCATCCCATTTTTCTTTGAGCTCATGTATTAATGATCTTGGTAAAACACCTCCCACCATTCCTAACACGCTCCATTCAATGCCTCCTGTGGTCTTCCGTCAAAAGGATATCAGAAGGATTTTGATGAATCTTGATGCTAAGAAAGCTCCAGGTCCTGATGGTATTTCTCCACTTGTTCTCAAAACCTGTGCTCCTGAACTTACTCCTATTCTTTGCCGCCTTTTTTCACTTTCTTATTTCAAAGGTGTTTTTCCTTCTGCTTGGAAATTTGCTCATATCCAGCCAGTTCCTAAAAAGGGTGACAAATCCCTCCCATCCAATTATCGTCCCATTGCAATTACTTCTACTCTTTCTAAAGTAATGGAGAAATCAATTAACCGCCAACTCTTAAACTACCTAGAAACCTTCCGTCTGATCAACGATCGCCAGTATGGATTCCGTCAGTGTCGATCCACTGGTGATATTCTGGCTTATGTTACCCATTTATGGACTAATTCAATGGAAAGGTTGGGTGAAACACAAGTAGTTGCTCTTGACATCTCAAAGGCTTTTGATCATGTTTTGCATAAAGGTCTTCTAAACAAGCTTCCATCTTATGGTTTGCCAACTGTTTTTTAGTAATTGGTTATCCAGTTTTCTCTCTGATCGCTCACTGAGGGTGATTGTAGATGGCTCTCTGTCTTCTAACTTCTCCACTAATGCCGGTGTCCCCCAAGGTTCAGTTCTTTCCCCCACTCTTTTCCTCTTGTATATCAATGACCTTCTTCCATTGACTGGAAATCCTATCCATAGTTTTGCCGATGATAGCACATTGCATTCAACTTTCCATTTTGAGAAACCTTGTCCAGCTCAATCAGCTTCAAGTTCTCGAAAATCTGCTGCCAATTCCTTAAATGCCGATCTTCAGGTAATTCTCCAGTGGGGCAAAGACAACTTAGTTGATTTCAACCCTTCTAAAACTCAATCTTGTCTTATATCTCGCAAAAAGGATTCTTCTGCTCCTATGCTTATCTTTAGTGACACTCCGATTTCTAGGCAAAATGATATATCTCTTTTGGGGATTACCCTGACTTCTAATCTCTCTTGGCACAAGCACATTACAAATATTGCTTCCTCTGCATCTAAAAAACTTGGTTTTCTCTTTCGCTCTCGGCGTTACTTTTCTCCCAAACAGCTGCTCACTCTGTATAAATCGCAAATCCGCCCTGCCATGGAATACTGTTCCCACATCTGGGGTGGTGCCCCCAAAACCTCTCTCAGGCTTCTTGATTCCATTCAGAAGAGGGCAGTTAGGTTAATTAATGATTCAACTCTAACAGAGTCTCTCCACTCGCTTTCTCATAGACGCACTGTTTCTGCTGCATGCCTCTTCTACAGATACTTCCATGGGCACACAGTGCCCATGGAAGTATCTGTAGAACATGGTTCTATGGTATCCATGAACATGGTTCTATGTATTTCCTGAAAATTACAATCTACAGAAGTTCAAGTCCAATATCAACAAATATCTTCTTTCGTCTTCTCAACCTCCAACCCAAGCACGGTACTAAGTACTATAGGTTATAATACCTCTCGTGTTTGGGGTTCTCATAAAAAAAAACAAAAAAAACGAACGTGTAGAGTGGTTCTCTTCAAGACGCCTGGTCAGCGTGAAGAGTAAAAGACCAAACCCTCCAGCATATGACAGCACGACGAAACAAATGGCCTTGAGTCCCCACAGCAGCTTTCATTCTCCCTCTTACGGCAGCGAGAGGATCAGAGTGGAAGCAGAGGGTGCTAAGAATCTCTGGGTACGACCAGGCTGCCATGCACGGAAACTTAACCTGGCCTGTTATAACGTAAGATCACTCATCGGTGAAGACAGGATATTGGAGCTGGAAAAGGAATTAGAAAATGTTAAATGGAATATCATTAGTTTGGCTGAAACAGCAAGAAGAAATGAATCACTTTTAAGTTTATCAAGTGGAAATCTGCTGTACACCAATGGAAACAGTGAAAGGAGTGAAGGTGGAGTTGTGTTACTGGTCCATAAAGATTTTAAAAACAGCATTTTGGAATTCAAAGTACATCACCAAGGGTGTCAAGACTAATACTGAAGATTTCTAAGAGGTACAAGCTAAAGATTATAATGATTTATGCACCAACATCGAGCCATGATGATGAAGAAGTTGAAGAAATGTACACCGAAATTGAGAGTCTTCTAGATGAGCAGAAAACCCACTACACTATTATTATGGGAGACTTCAATGCTAAGGTTGGAAAAAGACAAAACAGCGCAGAAAGGGGAACTATAGGAAATTTTGGAATTAGTGAAAGAAATGAAAGTAGTAGTAGTAGTAGTAGTTAGTAGTGGCATGTGATGCAAGAAAGCAAGTGTATGAGCTTATGCAGCATGAGCCAAAAAAAAAAAAAAAAAATCACACCATTCCCTCCAAATGCCTGTCCAGTTCCTTCCTTAAATTTGTTCAACCTATCAACTTCCACAATGACAGATGGAAGTTTGTTCCAGCAATTAACCACCCGCTGGCTAAAGGCAAATTTCCGCACATCTATTCTACATCTGCTTTTCTTAATTTGAATTTATGCCCCCTTAGGTTTGTAATCCCATCAGAATTCAGGGTGCTCAACTCATTCAAGGCCTTATACACCTCAATCAGATCACCGCGCTGGTGCCTAGTCTCCAGCCACTGCAATTTGCAGAACTTAAGCCTCTCTTGGTAAGAGGATCCCTTCATTCCCCTCACCAATCTTGTTGCCCTTCTCTGTACACGCTCAAGTAAATCTACATCCTTCCTAAAATGAATCCTCCAGACCTGTACGCAGTACTCAAGGCGTGGCCTGACCATTGCCTTATACAGAGGGATAATCACCTCCTTCTCCCTGCTAGCAAAATTCCTATATATCATTGACAAAACCCCCATGACCTGCCCTGGCAGCCTGTCTGCATTGCTCAGAAACTTCATATCTGACTGCACAATTACCACCTTAAGTGTAGTACCACACAGTTGGTACGTTTCTCTGGGGTTACTTCTACCCATATGCAGTGCTTTGCATTTGTCAAGGTTAAACTCCAGTTGCCGCTTCTTAGCCCATCTGCCCAAATTATCTAGATCCTGCTGCAGTAGCACACTGCCATTACTGTCATTAACAACCCTGCCAACCTTTGTATCATCTGCAAACTTCGACATTAAGCCTGATATACCTTCATCAATATCATTAATAAATATACAAAAGAACAGTGGACCTAACACCGAACCCTGTGGGACTCCACTAATAACATTAGTCCAAGAAGAGCAGCACCCATTGATTACCACCCTCTGTCTTCTCCCACTTAACCATCCTTTTATCCATTGTAGCAACTTACCCTTAATACCATTCTGCTCCAATTTGTACAATAGTCTTCCATGTACAGCAGTGTCAAAAGATTTCCTGAAATCCAAATATATGATATCAGAATTATTTTTTGCATCCAGTTGCTTTGTAATCACATCATAATATCCTATCAAATTCACAGACAAGACTTTCCCTTAACAAATCCATGCTGTGTCTGAATTATTGCTGCAGTCTTGTGTAGATGATCCTGCAATGCATCTTTAACCAGTGATTGCATTATTTTACCCGGAACAGAAGTTAATCTAACTGGTCTGTAATTACTCGTGTCACCCTTCGATCCCCATGTGTATATTGGGGATACATTTGCACTTCTCCAGTCAGTAGGAACCTCCCCTGAGTCCAAGGATGCTCTCATAATTATGGCTAAGGGTTTGCTTAGTTGCTTTGCCGCCTCCTTTAATATAACTGGATAGATCCCATCCATCCCAGGCGCTTTTCTTATGTTTAACTTCAACAATTTCTCCTCCACTTTGCTTTCAGTTATTACAAAATCATTAAGTATCCTGCTACAATTTGATAACCTTCAGCCATTTTCAAACCTTAATAATTCCTCATGTGTGAATGTAGATGGAAAATACTCATTCAGTTCGTTTGCTATCTGAGCAGGATCATCAACAGTCGAACCATCGATGTCAAGTGGACCAATCAGGTTCAGCATGTTCCTTTTAGAGTTTATATAAGTAAAGAAAGTGGACATGGAAAAGTCCGAATGGATTAACTACTAATGAAATCGACTTCACCCTCACTAACAGAAGATATATTGTGAATGATGTTACCGTCCTGAATAAGGTAAATGTTGGAATTGATCACAGAATGGTAAAATGTACACTTGATATAGATGTAGGAAAGGAAAGGAAAAAACTGACTCGAGTAAATAATACAAAAGTCTTTGATATAACAGAAGAGGAGAAAAAGCAGTATGTACTGGAACTTAAGAACAAGTTTGATCTTCTGCAGACTGCTCAGGACCAAGATATCGACGAGGAACATTACAACTTTTTGAAAGTGATAAAGCCCAAGAAACCTATAGGGAAAAAGAAATCCAAAGAAGAAAATTAGTCAAGAAACACTTGTCATGATGAACCGAAGACGACAAATGAAAAGCAAGAAAAACACTGACAGGGAGAAAATTGAGTATACTGAGTTATGCAAAGCCATTAGAAAGAGACTCAGGGGAACATAAGAAGATTTAACACAAGAAAAGTAGAACAAGCATTAAGGGAAAACAAAGGATTTAAATCAGCAGCCATGAGCAGTAATACAGAAAGACAAATGATACTGAAACTGAAGAATAGCGATGGTGTACTTATAAACAGCAAAGAAGGCATAATTCAAATAGCAGAAGACTACTATAGAGAATTATACAAGGAGCAGGGGAATGATGCCAGCAGTGGGGAAGATGGATTGCAAAGTAGCAACACATACGACATACCCGATATTCTTCCTGATGAGGTAGAACATGCATTGAAGAAAATGAAGAATCGGAACGCCCCGGGGGAAGATGAAGTTACTGTAGAGTTGTTAAAATTGGGAGGAAGAGACATAACACAAAAACTGGCAAGGCTCTTCACAAAGTGCATTAGAAAAGGTGTGATGCCCAAGCAGTGGAATAATGCAATCATAGTTTTGCTGCATAAGAAAGGAGATAAATCAGAAATTGGAAATTATAGACCAATTAGCTTGTTATCCCATATCTACAAGTTGTTCACAAGGGTCATTACTAACAGATTAGAAAGAATACTTGATGAGAATCAACCGAAAGAGCAAGCCGGCTTTAGGACATGATTCTCAACTATGGATCACCTTCACGTAATATCACGGAGAAAGCAAATGAATATAAAACACCATTATGCCTGGCATTTGTGGATTATGAAAAGGCATTTGACTCCATACAGCATAACGCAATATTTCGGGCACTGGAAAGACAAGGCATTGATACCCCATATATTATGATTTTGAAGAAAATATATGAGTGTGCTACCTCCTTTATTAGACTAGACAAAGAGAGTAGGAAATTTAAAATTGAGAAAGGAGTTCGACAAGGAGACACAATATCTCTGAAGCTGTTTACTGCTGCCCTTGAGGAAGCTTTCAGAAGATTACACTGGTCGCAGAAAGGAGTCAATATGAACGGAGAGTACCTAAACCATTTACGATTTGCAGATGACATTGTGGTCATAAGCCACGATCCCAAAGAATTAGAGGAAAATCTTAATCAGTTATGCACAGTTAGTAAGGATTTTGGACTAAAAATGATTATGGCTAAAACAAAAGTAATGATGAACAAGTATGCCACAGAAAGGGAAATAATGATTGAAGGAGCAGTAATTGAAAAGGTGGAGTCGTATACTTATCTGGGACAAGTTATTAGCTCTAATAATGATAAATGGCTGGAAGTCAAGAGAAGAATAAATTTTGGATGGATAGCATTCGGGAAATATAGTCACATACTGAAGAGCAATATCCCAGTTTATCTGAAACGTAAAATAATGAACCAATGTACACTCCCAACCATGACTTATGGAAGTGAAACTTGGGCACTCACCAAAAGAATGGAAGAGAAGCTGAGAACTACACAGCGAAGAATGGAACGAATCATATTGGGAATCAGACTGTTAGATAATAATAATTTTCTGTTTATACTCCGGCACGACAACCAAGTCAGTAGAGTTTACAATAAATCGTCAATACAAATATTTATCGTATTTAGTAGTCACGGGCTTGAACCCCGGTCCACTCAAGAAACGCGCGCTATGCACTCGCGCTCCTGACCACTGGGCTACGTCAGGCCTAAGAAGAGAAGCACATGGATTAGGCAGCAAACTCAAGTAAAGGACATTCTTATCAAAACTAAAGAACTAAAATGGTCTTGGGCAGGACACATAGCTCGAAGACATGATGACAGATGGACTAAGAAAATAACAGAATGGTATCCAAGAGGAGCTAGAAGAAAACCTGGAAGACAAAGGCGGAGATGGATAGATAAAATTCACGAGTTTGTGGGTAGTAAATGGATGGCCAGTGCTCAAAACAGAAGGAACTGGAAAGTTGCTGGAGAGGTCTTCATCCTGCAGTGGATTGAAAATGGCTGATGATGAAGATGATGATGACCCCCAGTTCTGCTTGGACATTCACTAAAGACATACACTTGGACATTCACTCAAGTTGATAAGCTCCTGGCTACCTTCTCCCTGCTACTTAAGGTGTTCACAGAAGAACACAAGTGACCGTTTACCTGGAACTAGCATCGACATGCAGCTAAAGCTTCTTACAGGCTATGAACACATAGAAAACAGTTGACTAGTGCGACTTCTCGGTATGCGATTGGGTAGGTTTACGGGCGCGTTGAATTGCGAAACTTTAATCCCTTTAGTTCTCGGGTAAACTAAAATTGACCACTAAATTACCAATCAACCCCACCTGAAATTCAGCGGGTGTCCAGTAATTTTCAGGTGAAAACTTATCAAGAGATAAATAATATCACATCGCAGGACATTTCGATAAAATGTTCGTTGGAATGCGCACTGAAATAATTGAAAGTGGAAGGGAAAATATTTTTGCAGGTGAACGATTTTAAATTTATTAAGATTATTACTACATTTAATACCATTCATATATCACGTGAAATTAATAATATAGTTTATTAAACAATCACATAAACCATTAACGTGACGTTTCAGGCATTTTGCCGATATCCATCATCAGACCATTCGACAAGATGCCTGAAACGTCACTGAATTGTAATCATCACGTGGTATATGAGTGGTATCAAATATAGTAATAATATTAATAAATTTAAATTCGTTCGCAAAAATATTTTTCTCTTCCACTTTCAATTATTATCATAGCCTGTGAGAAGCTTTAGCTGCATTTCGCTGTTAGTTCCAGATAAGCAGTCACCTGCGTGGGGACACCCTTAAGCATAAGGCTATCAGGGGCGCTGGTTATATACAAGGCAGTCTTTACTTTTTGAATTAACTTAACTATTTAAGGAAGAACTAAATATAAAATTTCATCAAAATCGGTAGAACCATTTTTGAAGAAAACTTAATTTTCAAATTAATCTTCAAGTTCATTGACCTTCAGGTCGAAGGTCAGTTTCCGATAAACATCACTTAAAAATATTAGTAAAAAACAGCAATGAGTTTTTCAAACAGTGATTTTGGGCCCCCCCCCCCTTTGATCGGGGCTCTAGGCAGATGTATTTTTTTCCCTATTGGATAACGCGCCCCTGTACAGTAGAGCCAGTGTAAGCAGTAACTAAATAAATTTAATAATTTTTAATACGACAAGTAGATTTCGGAGTAACAAACTCCTTCTTCAGCAAGTACATACAGAAATGCAAACATGACATAAATCGTTAGAAATGAAATAAATCATACTAAATATGCTGTACGTGATCAGATGGCTGGGAGAGCGCGTACATGAGCGCGGGTGCTCAGTCATTCAATAGGCCAGATCAGGCGATTGTCGTTGGTGCGCGGCGTGCATATGGGATTGCTTCCAGCGTTTTCCGTGTTTCAACACTACTGACTCCAAAATTGGGTGTAGTCTTGTACTTCTATTGCGATTTAAAACATTGCGACAGCTGGATATATTTAAGGACTCTGACCACAGGCGGGATCCACATCTGGTGAGTATGGGCTTGGCATACCCACGGTCCTCAGCTGGATATCATCATTCTTCTTTTCTTGGTGATTCCCTTCTACTTTTGACTCTCTCTCTCTCTCTCTCTCTCTCTCTCTCTCTCTCTCTCTCTCTCTCTCTCTCTCTCTCTCAGGGTAACTCGGGATTTTTTTCCTGGTGCAGCATAAGCCTCAGGCTTCCTTGCACCATTTAGGTAATAATGATAATAATAATTGATCGAAAATGCTTTGTGATCGAGTTGATCAAAAATGCTTTCCTGCTTTCTCTGGAGCTTTCCCTACATAGCAGCTGCCACAATCGTGACAGTTATGTCATATTTGGTGAGAACTGACAACTGTACTCGTACATTAAAAAATAACAAAAAAAGCATTAGGGGCTAAAGGAGCCATATCCTCTCCTTCATGATCAAATTAATGTGAATTGTCACACTACATGATGATTAAAGTTTAATGATTCCCCCAGAACAATGCTTTAGTTTTCCCCTTAAGCAATTCTGATTTCCCGGAAACTGGTTACGTTACGCCACCCCCTCTTTAGGAAATCATTATATTTGACCACCACTGGTGGTGAATAAACTGCGTAATAGGCGCTATGTTTGTTGATGTTGTTGTTATAATAGGGCTTTAGGAGCTGTTGTAGTGGGGTTTTATAGAAGCATCAGCGGCTAAGCCTATATTTCTCCGTGTGTACTGTCTGTATATACGCGTGAGTTCTGTGGTCGATTTTCTGTTTTTCTAGACGAAAAATCCGAGTTTCCGGGAGAAAAACCCATGCTACTTTGCCTGAGACCCACTAACTCAGCCACATTGTAAAAAGGGCCCATAAAAATTCTTACATCATCGACGGGTCCACTCGGTGTGGGGAGGACGGCGATTACACCAACTGTGCTACACACACCAACTGTGCTACCCACGAGGGAGCCATGAAGACGATTATCATGTTACAAGTCAATCGCTGAAAAAGTTGTACAGATTTACCATGAAATGTATGAGAATAATCTGTAATTCTTTAAGAAATTAAAGGTAGAATGACACTTCACGCTGGTTTAAGCGCTCACTGTTTCACCAGTTTCCAGTTCTTGATATACCTGTGCACCATGCTGATAAAAGAATGTTTAAGGACCATATACAGAAACAGCACTGTCCAAGAAATCACAAGGCATGAAAGAGAAGAAGAGGATTATTATGTTACAAGTCTGTCACTGAAAAAGCGGTAGAGGAAATATAACGAAACGTCTGAGAATTATCTGCAATTCTTGAATAAATTAAAGGAAAATTACATTCCACACTGGTTAAGTGTTCATTATTTCATCAATTTCCAATTCTTCATATACCTGAGCACCATGATGCTAAAAGAATATTTAAAAAACACTGATGATTGTTATTATTTAAATCAATTAATATAAAAGCTCTTATATATAAAAAATAATATATTCTCTGTAATAATGAACATAAGTTTTTATAATTTAATTATCGTTTAACGAATATAACATTATATTTGTTAATGAATAATATTAATTAATTAAAATTATAATTTATGAAAACAAAGGCTCATTTCTCATATTTCGCTATATGTCAAAATTACTAGTTATGTTTATGGTCTCTAATATTTGAAAAAAATTTAGTTATAACGTATCGACCCTAGAGTTTTATAATGATTGATTTAGATAATAAAAATCACAGAACATTTTTTTTTTTTTTAAGAAATAATAAATTCAGTTATTCTGACTAATTTCTTTAACCCTCTGGCGCCCTACCATGATTCGGCGTTGGGATTGCGTTGGGATAACAAATTGGCAAAATGCGTTGCTGCAATTATTATTATGATTAGCCATATGGTGCAAGGAAGCCTGAGGTTTATGCTGCACCAGCCAAAAAAAAAAAAAAAAAAATTCCCGAGTTACCCTGAGAGAGAGAGAGAGAGAGAGAGAGAGAGAGAAGTAGGAAGGAATCACCAAGAAAGAGAAGAATGATGATATCCAGCTCAGGACCCTGGGTGTGCCAAGCCTATACTCACCAGGTGTGAGCCTCTGGGGTAACATAGTTGAAGGGTGAAAATTTTAATGTGACCTTTCAAAATAATCTTGACTTACGCCAAATATAGTACAGGAAATCTTGGTTTCCGGTAAGTGAGCCTGCACTAGTTGCAGGAAACATGCTGCCCGTATCAGTACCAGTCAGGCCTAGTTGTAATGTCAACAAGTGCGAGGGCATCGGAATTTTAAGTGGCACTGACTGTATCTGATAGAAGAACAATAATTAAATAAATAAACAAACAACAAAGAACACATTTAAGCAGAAAAATCATTTCAGTCTTAGTCAAACTAGCTCCAAATGTAATTGTATTATTACATAAATCAACAACTTTTTTCCTTCGTGGGGGGATATATTGGAATCACATTTAATTTTTCTTAATTTTCAAAGTTTTTATTAAAATAGGACCAACTTGTTTACCAATTTTTATTAAAATATTTTCTATTATATATATATATATATATATATATATATATATATATATATATATATATAATAATATAATATATAAAAGATTGTATTAAAGAGTAAAAACAGAAAACATCAGAGAGTTAAATAAACTGGATATGGCAAATGCACCGAAGCGCGCAAAGCAGCAGCAACGGATGCAAATGTAAATATATGTATATTTTAATTAATATGATAAATAAAAGTAAAGATGGCAGTTCGAAACTCCGGAAAGCTTAAAAAATTACATGAAAACGTTAAAAGAAAGTTACGATAGCCTACATCAGATAAAGGCGGGAAAAATTTACTAAACACAGAACTCCGAAACGGGGAATAAAATATGAAATATTAATAAATAATGAAATCTGATGTCAGCAAAATAAATATTGATGCTAAATCAGGTATTTCATCGGGGGACTACACCTGACATAGCATCAACGGACTGCGTTTCCATACTTGCCCATAGTTATGCAAGAGAAAATTTATAAATGTAAATAAACAAATATAAAAATGTAAAAAAAAAAAAAAAAAAACGAAAAGGTATCTCTTACAAAATTTTTTTTTTTTTTTTTTTTTTTTACATTTTTATATTTGTTTATTTACATTTATAAATTTTCTCTTGCATAACTATGGGCAAGTATGGAAACGCAGTCCGTTGATGCTATGTCAGGTGTAGTCCCCCGATGAAATACCTGATTTAGCATCAATATTTATTTTGCTGACATCAGATTTCATTATTTATTAATATTTCATATTTTATTCCCCGTTTCGGAGTTCTGTGTTTAGTAAATTTTTCCCGCCTTTATCTGATGTAGGCTATCGTAACTTTCTTTTAACGTTTTCATGTAATTTTTTAAGCTTTCCGGAGTTTCGAACTGCCATCTTTACTTTTATTTATCATATTAATTAAAATATACATATATTTACATTTGCATCCGTTGCTGCTGCTTTGCGCGCTTCGGTGCATTTGCCATATCCAGTTTATTTAACTCTCTGATGTTTTCTGTTTTTACTCTTTAATACAATCTTTTATATATTATATTATTATATCAATTTAAGAATTAGTTATCTGCTGCTTTGCGCGATACTGTTCTTTAAATTACACCCATCTCTGTTATTCAGTCTTTATATGGTCTTGTTTTTAACTCCGGTTTGCCATTTGCTGGCTTCAATCTTTATTCTATAGTTAATCTATTTTTTCCTTGTGGCCTTTAGTGTTGCTTGCATTGGCATTTATATTATTTTATATATATATATATATATATATAAATAAAATTTAAAAAATAAAATTTTAGAATATTCCAGAAAGGTATAAAATACTCCTGAATGTGGTAGAACGTTGTAGATGATTCTACTATATTCCAGAAAGTGTATTGTGTTTCAATATTACAGAAGATTGTAGATGATCCTAGCGTGTTTTGCAATAATATAAATTGAGGAGTAGGTGCTGTAACTTATAAAATCGAACACCTGTCATTCAGAAAGTGTTTGATGTAAGTTTTGCTTTTTGTGATAAACATGGCAGGAAATAAGGAACTGAGTGTTGAAAAAAGAAGTGCTATTATAGCTATAAAGAAAGCTATTACATGAGAAGTATTGGCAAAAAACTAGGTGTTTCATTTAAAAGAGTATAAACTACCTTTCGACGATTCAAGAAGATAAACTACGATCAGGACAACCGCGCATAACATCGGAAGCAAAAGACATGATCGTAACACTTCTAAATGCAATCGACGACTTACTGCACCTGAAATCCGAACTGAGTTCAACAGAAACAAAGAATTTGTCTACTTGTCTACATCTACTGTAAAATTTCCTTTTAAACAAGTAGGACATGGTCGTGCCGAAAACCCTTATCAAAATAGGAAAATCGAAAGAAACGTTTCGCTGGCAAAGAGCCATCAACGTTGGGCAATTGACGAGCAGAAAAACGCGTACTATGGACGGATGAATCCAAATTTGAAATTTGAAATTTTTGGATTTAAGCGTAACGTTTATGTGAGACTATCAACTGAATTAAAAATGGTGCTATATTGTTTAGTGCCTACAGCTCGGTCGTGGTTCCATCACGATCTGTGGTTGCTTTTGTTTTCTAGAGTGGGTGACTGCGTCAGAATTGAAGGAATTTAAGAAAATAAGGCTAAAACAATATTCTTGAACATAATGCATAACCTCTGGACTTCAACTTTGTGGAAGAAATTTTATATTACAACAAATTATGGTGTAGCTGCCCCAATCGCTTGCCTTAAACAGAGATTTTATTGGTCATCTAGACCGTCAAGTTCCAAACCAAACTATTATTTTTAGGCCCACCCGAATAATTAAATTCATCTGCCGTGCATTGTGTACTATCTGCGTAAATTGCGTGATTTCTATGGTCGATTTGCCTGTTTTGCTGGACGAAAAACTCGAGTTGCCAGGGGAAAAAAACCTTGCTATCTACCCCCAGACCAACTAACTCAGGCACGGAATTAAAAAAGCCCACTAAAATTCCTCGCGCCATCGACGGGATTCGAACCCGGGCCTTTTCCACCCTGTGTGGAGAGGACGATGACGATACTGCTGTGCTACCGCGCAGACTAGACCGTCAAGTTCGTGCAGCTTGCCTATCTTCACAAAATTTGTGGAAACCCTCACAGATCGCTTGGAATAATGTTAGCACACTATTATGAAATTAATCGCCAGAATGCCACGTCTGTGAAAGGCAATGATAAAAGCTCGTGGAAGATATTTTGATGAAAAATCAGTATGATGGTTAATATTAACCATTTCAATATGTTTTGCTGCAAATTTTTCAATGCTTAATAAAAAATCTTAAAATTCTTTGTAATGTGTTGTTTCTTATAATACTCTCATAATTATCTTCAAAAAATATTGTCATTCTGTTAGAACTGTTGTCATACGCTGTAATTCCAAGCTTTTAGGCGGGAGTGTACATATGGACTAGATAGTTCTTTGGACGTTGATTCCAAATTTGTTATCGGTTTTCCTTTAGCGCGTCTAATTTTTGTGATGAGACTCAGAGTCGCTGCGTTCAGGCTGTCCTGCACCTCAGAAAGGTGCTAATCGTAGTGGCTGGGGAACGCTCCGGAGTTCACTAGTTTAAAAATTAAAAGAAATAAAAATTTAATTTGAAAAATAGAATGGATATTTTCGCTTTTGTTTGTATTTTTACTACAAACATTACTAAAAAGCTACCAACCCATTACTTGCTTTATCAAATAAAATTATTGCGAAAACATCGAACGTAAATTATAAATTAATTTTATGTTTATACTCCGGAACGACAACATAAGGTCAGAGAAGTTAGAGAGAATAATGCAAGAGCATTATACCATATTTAGTAATCACATAAGCTTGGCAAACGGTCCCTCAAAGCCAGTGGCTATAGGCAAAAAAGACTGCCTGTAGCACCCGATCAGAAGGCCTCCAAAAATCACTGTTTCAAAAACTCATTGCTGTTTTCGCTAATATTTTTAAGTGATTTTTATCGGAAACTGAATTTTCTACCTGCCAAGGTCAATAAACTTTACTTGAAGATTAATTTGAAAATAATGGTTTTCAAAAATGGTTTTACCGATTTTGATGAAATTTTATATTTAGTTCTTATGCCATATAATTTATTTGTTTTGTTGTCACAATAAAATGAAATTGAAAATATTCTTCATTAGTGTTTTCTTTAGATGGGCCCCCAAATTCCATTTTGCCTTTAGCCCCTTGAAGGTATAATGCGCCACTGCTCAAAGCGAGTGCACTTTTTGTACTCTTGTACGCGACGGCTCGGCAACGAATGAGACAGTGAATATAGCCACATGCACCAGCTCAATCAACCGTTTAGCGTTACACTTTTTGTATGTTACACTTTGGCACTTCAAACTCCTCAAAAGGAAAATGATTTTTACAGCCACCTGCGTGCTTATGCTCTCTGTAAATGTAATCTCGAAGGTAGGTACAGATAATAATTAAATATGACTAAATAATGTTACTGAGGGCTCAAAAACATACTGATTCCCAAAATTTATCTTTATTTTAAATGGAAGTTTTTTTTTTTTTTTAAATTTTACTGCTGATACCGAGGTGTATCATTTGTTGTCTCATTTGTAATAGGAGATGTTTCAAATGTGTTATATTAAGGCAAAGTCTGTTTATTTCAAAATGAGTTGTTGCCAGGGGGGGATTTGTTCGAGTGGCTAGGCGGGGAAAACAGCGTTTCTATCAAGTTACCTCTTTTATATATATATATATAAAAGGCTAAAATTGTTGGGAGCCGAATGGATCAATACTACGGCCATTCTCATCCCTACCCCCCTCCCGTGGAGGACAATAGTCATCCAGCATGTTTAAAACTGTTGCTTGTGATTGGTACTTGCACCTACAAGGTTGGAGCTCTCAGTATCTTCCTAATTCATATTTTCTGTGTGATTTGAGATCTGCTGTGGTTCTATAGTAGTCACTCCAGTTTCGGTTCCAGAGTGCGGTGTTTTGGTTCACTGGCTATTCATGCAGTTATTTTATTCTGATCTCCACACTTTTTTTTTTTTTTTTTTTTTAAGGTTCCGATTGTGCAGTCTTTTTCGTTGTATAATCATGCAATTGTTCTGTTTATGTAATCACTTACATTCAGTGGTGGTTCCAGGTAGGGGAACAGCCACTGAATGTAGGTGAATGTGGTTAAACACAGGTTAATGCAGATAGTCAATTCTCATAGACGCTCATGATAGTTCAAAAATGATAGTACCGCCACAGGTTGCCTAGGCAAATAGGCTGTTATAGGAGATCTTTCGGTTAAGTACAGTAGCCACCGCAGCGCGCTACAAACATTGCCGCAACGCAATTTGTGATGGCACACGGCGAATGCATTGGTAGTGAGTTACACCTCTTAGATAAGTTCGGTTTATTTTCATTTCGTACTTTAGCCAATTTCCGTAATTGTACACAGGTGGTATTATATTAAAGTTAGGTTACCGAAATTTGCATATGGAGAAGCCACAATTAATAAATTCACTGTGTAGCCACTTCAGCGCACCTTAGATAATACCCATTGCATTCCAAACAAATTATTTATACTACCATATCAGCTGCTTCTCAGAAAATCTGGGAAATGTTAGTGAAGAACAGGGTAAGAGGGTTCACAGGATATTAAAGACATGGAGATGAAGTACCATGCGAGGTGGAATGTCAACACGATGGCTGACTATTGCTGTATGGTGAAGAGGGACTGTAAAGTAGGAGGAACTACAAGAACATCAAAGAAACAAAAATTTTAACCCATCGTAGATAAGTTTTTAAAATGATTGTCGAGTGTTTAGTGGACTATTTAACAAATTGCACTTTTAATAGTGTTTTTAACATTAATTTAAATATAAAAGTCTGGCAAATGTAGCATTTTGTCACAATTTCAGTGCACAAATTCTGCTGAAAATTGTGAAAAATCAATTTTCTTTCTTCTTTTTTTTTGAAGAAACCTGTTGGGATGGAAACAAACGGAAGTCAATTTTGAAATCATCATTAGAAAACGATCCAGAAACATGCTTTTCTGAGAAAACATTATTATTGTTGCTCTTATATTATTTTTCTCCACCTCGTGACGCGTATTGCAACCAAGTACACAGGGTGGTTGTTGTTATGTCTGGTGTTACTGTTGGTCGAGAAAATCTCTATTATACAGGTGTTCAGAATTGTGACTTTCTGGAGTTCGTTGTACGTGTTCTCTGGAGACCTATTGCTGCTAGGCTGTTATGTAGAATCTTTGGCACCATACCGGTGGTTGACACGATGATCGGGATGGTCGATACTTCTTGCATATTCCAAATCTCCTCGACTTCATGTCTCAGCTTCTGCCGGGTCTCTAGTACTGCCTGGATTTCGTACTTGTAGTATGGTACACTTTCTTTGGCCAACTGATATTTCCTCGCTAGCTTCTGATGTATTATCCTGGCTACCTGGTCGTGTCTATGAGTGTACTCAGTCTGGGTACACTCAATTACCTTGCAAACCGAGGTGATATTTTGGATCATTTCTGAGGCCAGGTAGAATCGTCGACTTGTGTCATCTGACATTCCGGACTACTTTGCGATGTATTTTCTGTAGTTTCTGGTGTAGATTTCATGGTCTTGGATAGCCAGCAAGAATCCTTCAGTGTCGAGGAAGAGCATCCCGCTTGTGAGCCATGCATTAGAAGCATCGTTATCGATGTGATCTTGATGGAGGTCATTGTAGTGTCTTCTTTGCCCATCTTTCTAAGTTGTTTCTTGTACCGTGTGGGCGGGAGGGGGTTCCCCGCTTAGGTTGAGTGGCGTTGAGTCACTTATCTATCTTCCTTATGGCCTGGTGGAGTAGTGCTGTGTTCTCTAAGTAATCCTTCATGTTAACTATAACTGTTTTCTGTTGCTCTATCAGGTCTATCAGGCCCCTTTTTCATGGGGTCTCTTTCCGAGCTATTGTTAGTCTCTCCACTGCTGACTTCGAGTGGTGTTGGCGGTTATTGATCATCATTGTCCTTGTCTTTCGCATGATATCTTCTAGCTCAGTGTTAGTTTAATTTTGCTTTCAACAGGCTTCTGAGTCTCCAATGATATTTTTCGGTCAGGCACTTCTTGATTTCCTTGATTTCCTAGGGATGATGCAGGCTCTAACTGCTGAGCCTGCATCATCCCTAGGTATTTGTAGGTCTCTCCTTCTGTCATAGCTTCGATCTCTTTACCAGTCAGCAGCTGGTAGTTTCGGCCAACTAATTTTCCCTGCTGCAGTGGGTCGGTCTTGCATTTGTCTAGACCAAATTCCATCCTGATGTCCTTGCTGAATTCTTCGGTGATCCCGAATAGTTGCTGAAGTTGCTTCTCAGTTGTCGCGTAGGGCTTGATGTCATCCATGTACATCAGGTAGCTGAGGGTATACAGGTTCTTTCTTTCTTCTTTGAGGTTATATTCATACTTGCTGCCGTTCAGCATAGTGGATAATGGGTTGAGTGCTAGACAGAACCACAGTGGGCTCAGAGCATTTCCCTGAAAGATTCCTCTTCTAATGGCGATTGGCTTAGTTGTGATGTTCTCGACCTTAATGGTGGTACTCCATTTCGCCATTGTTGCTCCTAGGAAGTTTGTCACTATCGGATTGACCTTGTAGATCTTCAGGGTCTCTATTAGCCAGCTATGAGGTACGGAGTCGAAGGCCTTGCGGTAATCGATGTAGGCCGTGTATAGGTTGCGGTGCTTCTTGTAGGGTTGCTCCATAACTGTGGCATCTATGGTTAATTGCTCCTTCCATCCTTTACTCCTCCCCTTTCATCCTTTCTGCTCTTTGGCCATTATGTTCTGACTCTCTAAATGGTCTGATATCTTCTTGGTTATGCAGCTGGTTGGTTAGGATCTTGTACATCGTTGGGAGGCAGGTGATTTGCCTGTATTTCATGGGGTTTCTTGTATCTGTCTTTAGGCTTCAGGTGGTAGATGACTTTCATCAACCGGTGAAATACCACCACTTTGCGTATTGGAGGCTTGAAGTGGTGAAACCCATGTTTAGTCTCTAGAGCAAAGTTTCCGGCATCCCCCTTCCCCCATACTTCTCCTTCAACCCATGCACGGTACTAAGTACTATAGGTTTTGATACCTTTCGTGTTTGGGGTTTTCATAAAAAAAAAAGATATGCGACTCCTCTGGTGAAAAACTTCGGGATTGTCTCCGGGTGCCTTATCATTCGAGTGAACTGCTCTGCTTGTGTGCAGGTGTTTTTGTGTGCAAATGAGCTTCTTTTACCAGTAGTTGTGGATGTTATCAATTCCTGTGGTTTGCCAGTTGTGGGTGTTCCTGATCGACTGTTTTACTTCTCGAATCTCCCACTCTCTCATCTCTTGTATGTCCTTGGTTTTCTTCTGCTCTACTTCTATCCAGGGTGCTCTGCTGTTATGTCTCACTTCACTGCCAGATATTTCCCCAGAACTCCTCGATCGTCTTCTTCTCAGGTGGTCCGTTTCCTGCTTTCTCATCTTTACCCCGTTTCCTGTAGAAGGCTCTTTAGTTCTCATCGAAGATTCAGTTGTTTCCTCTGGGAGCTCTCTTTGTATCTGCGTAGTCTTGCTGAGTGCGAGGAGGTTCTGCTTCAGTGTATCCAAGTATTTTCCTATTTTCTGATTTCTGGTTTCATGTTTGCTGTGGATGCTGTCTCTCTCTCTCTCTCTCTCTCTCTCTCTCTCTCTCTCTCTCTCTCTCTCTCTCTTGAGGACGATCTTCACCTTTCCAATCAATTTTTCACTTCTATTACCCTGTTGGTACTGGTCAACTGACCTATCTTGACTCAATTCTTTTATCTTCTGCTGAAGTCTTCTTTCCCAAGCTGGCGGTTCCTTCTGTTTTTGGTTCTTCTGATGCTGGTCCCTCGTTTCTTTTCCATTAATCCTCATAGCTGCTATGGCAGCACAGTATATGGCTGTGTGGATAGCCTCCAGCGTTGCACCATTGTTGTCAAGGTAATATGGCATTATTTGCCGATTGAGGTGGTCTGTTACTCTCCACAGGATTTTATTTGGTCTCCGCTTAGGTATCACATGAGTTCTTGTGGGGTACATTCCTTCGAATTCTGTTAGGGCCTTCTTCCACTTGTCTTCTATTCTGGATATCATGACTTCTTCTCTTTCCACTTCAGCTACTCTGGGTTGTATTTCTTCTTGCTGTTCCTCCTCTTGTTCCATGGTATGCTGTTCCTCCTCTAATTCCATATTGACCATATCTTTGTGCTTTGTAGTTTATCGCTGACGTCCTGTTTCATTTTTTCCAAGATGGCAGGAGCTGTTAGGTTCTTCGTGACGATGGTCCTTCTTTGGTGTGCTAATCGCTGTTTGGTGACCTGAATATCCTGGTATCGTTCCAACCACTTGGTATGTAGTCGCGACCTGTACATTGTCATATCAGTCTCTAGCCTGGTTATTTCATAGTATGCTCGCATGATGTACATATTCATTTCAATGCTTCACTTCATGTGTTGGCATTATCTTCCTTCCTAGATGGTCACTAGTGCAGTTGCGTAGGAAGCACTTCCAGTTGGTGGGGCTGGATGGTCTTGCCCTTCTCTTCTGGTAGCTTACAGGGTACAGCGCCACTTGCTCCACTGTCTTGCTCGGGAGACGGTCTCCAACTTTTCGAACCGACCCCTCTGCCTAAGGCCTGAACGCGAGTGACTTTATCCGTGCCAAACTCGATGCAGTATGAATAATATTTTTCTGCAACATCATCCATCGGTGGAGGTGGACTTGTTTAGCTTCTTCTTATGTCCAGTGGTTTATTTAATTTATTTTTTTTGTTCTCGCGATTGACACCAGATGGTGCCACTATCTGTCCCAACCGTCACTCCGACCTTTGTGAAGGTAAGTCCAATGGGGTAACTTTCGCGATGTTTTTTTTATTATATATAATAATAATAATTATTATTATTTAGTAATAGTAATAGTATTTAGTTTATAAATAGTAATAATAATAATAATAATAATTATTATTATTATTACTATTTCTCCCTGATTGGTTGTTCCACCTCGTGACAGGTATTGCTACCAAGTACACAGGGTGGTTGTCGTTATGTCTGGTGTTACTGCTGGTCGAGAACTCTCTGACTATCCTACAGGTGTTCAGGATTGCTACTTTCTGGAGTTCCTTGTAGGTGTTCACTGGGAGATCTATTGCTGCTAGGCTGTTATGCAGGGTCTTTGGCACCGTACCTACGGTTGATACGATGATTGGGTGGTTGTTACTTGCTGCATATGCCACATGTCTTTGATCTGTCCTAGGTTCGTGTACTTCCTGATTTTTTCCCCATGGGTTTTCTGCAGGTTGCCAGTGTTGGGTATCGCTATGTCAATCAGATGGGTAGCCTTTTCCTTCTTGTCCACAAGGGTTATGTCCAGTCTGTTGTGTGGGATTGTCCTATCCGTCATTATGGCACAGTCCCAGTACATCTTGTAGGTTAGGGTTTCTAGTACTGCCTGGGGTTCCTACTTGTAGTACGGTACACTTTCTTCGACCAACTGGTATTTCCTTGCTAGCTTCTGATGTATTATCCTGGCTACCTGGTCATGTCTATGAGTGTACTCAGTCTGGGTGATCACTTTGCATCCCGCAGTGATGTGTTGGATCGTTTCAGAGGCCAGTTGGCCTCGTTGACATGTGTGTCAGCGGATACTCCGGGTTCCTTGGCGATGTATTTTCTATAGTTACTGGTGTTGATTATCTGGTCTTTGTTTGCGAGTATGAAACCTTCAGTCTCAGGGAAGCGCGTCGCGCTCGTGAGCCATGCATTGGAAGCAATTTTATCTATGTGATCTTGATGGAGATCATTGTAGTGTCTGCCATGGAGTGCCTTCTCTGCCCATCTTTCGAGCTTCGTTTGTACCTCCCGGTTGGGGGGGGGTATACCACTTGTCTATCTTTCTTATAGCCTGATGGAATGCTGCTGGGTGTTTCTGGAAGTAATCCTTCAGATTAACTATCACTGTCTTCTGTTGCTCAATGAGGCCTATCATGCCCCTTCCTCCTTCTTCACGGAAAATTGTCAGTCTCTCCAGGGCAGATTTCAGGTGATGTTGGTGGCTCTTGATCATCATTGTCCTTGTCTTTTTCGTGATATCCTCCAGCTCTTGTTAGTCCAATCTACAGAGTGTAAGATGAATATACTCGTCACAGAATTCAATATGACATTTATGAATAGAATATTATTATTATTATTAGCCATATGGTTCAAGGAAGCCTGAGGTTTATGCTGCACCAGCCAAAAAAATTCCCGAGTTACCCTGAGAGAGAGAGAGAGAGAGAGAGAGAGAGAGAGAGAGAGAGAGAGAGAGAGAGAGAGAGAGAGAGAGAGAGAGAGAGAGAGAGAGAAGTAGAAAGGAATCGCCAAGAATCTGCAGTGACCTCAAACTCTTTTAATGACATTAAAAGAGTATTCATAAATATTGTTGTTTCTTATACCATGGAACAGATTAGCATTACTAGTAGTATATGATGCAAGAAAGCAAGCATATACAGCAACAGCCACAAAACACAACTAAAAAATTCCCAGTTCATCTATCCATTTGCTCCAGAAGTTTGTTTTTCCGGTTCTTCCTTGAATCCATTTCAGCTATCAATTTCCACAAAAGAGTACGTTTGTTTCAGCAATCAACCGCCTACTGGCTAAAAGCAAACTTTTGCACATCTATTCTATAACCGGCCTTCCTTAACTTGAATTTGTGCCCCTTCGCGTGTAGTCTGAGCAAGGGGTAGAATCCCATTGAGATTGCCCAATCCATTGAAACCCTTAAACAATTCAATCAGATCACCTTGCAGGTGCTTAGTCTCCTGATACTGCAATTTGCAGTACTTAAGCCTTTCTTGGTAAGTGCACCTATTTGTTACCCTTACCAATCCTGTTGCCCTTCTCTGTACTCGTTCTAGCAACTCTACAACCGTCCTAAAATGAGTCCTCTGGACCTGTATGCAGTACTCAAGGTGTCACCTGACCATTGCCTTATACAAAGGGATAATTCCCTCCTTATCTGTGCAAGCTGGCTTCCTGTATAGCATTGACAAGACCCCATGATGCACAATTAACCCCAGGGGCTCACATCTGGTGAGTATTTGCTTGGCACACCCAGGGTCCTGGGCTGGGCTAGATATCATCATTCTTCTCTTTCTTAGTGATTCTCTCTCTCTCTCTCTCTCTCTCTCTCTCTCTCTCTCTCTCTCTCTCTCTCTCTCTCTCTCTCTCTCTCTCTGTGTTTCTCTGGGTAAGTTAGAAATGTTTTTTGGCTGGTGCAGCATAAGCCTCAGGCTTCCTTGCACTATATGGCTAATAATAATAATAATAATTACCCTCTAGGTCTTTTTCATTCTCCACTACCCTGAGTGTAGTCCCGCACAGTTGTTAACTTACTCTGGTGTATTATTCCTGAAATCCAAGAATATGATAAAACATTCTAGCCCATAAAAGTTCCTTGTATCGCTGACGGGATTCGAACCCAGGCCTTTTCCACCAGGTGTGGGAATGACAATGAGGATGCCACTGTACTATCCGTGCAGACTTATAGGCCCATTAACTTGACTTCTGTTCTACGGGAAATTAGGGAATTAAAGACGTAATCCATCCTGTGATTGCAGTATAACTGCAATCACAGGATGGATTTTCAATGTCACCATCTTGTCGCTCCAATCTGATTGGATATTATCATGTAGTAATGTAAAAAATAAAAAATGTAGTAATTTAAAAAATAATTCTGGCATCATATACTTAGGTTTCAGAAAATCTTTCGATATTGTTGCACATAAAAGGATGCTTTACAAATTGGGAAAGAGTGATATTAGCGGCAAATTGCTGCTATGGATAAAGGAACAATTGAGCGGGAGAAGAAAGAAGGTGGTTATCAATAGGCACTGTCCTTCTTGGGCGAACATCATTAGGGGAGTCCCGAGGATTGAAATCTGGGCCGACTGTGTTTTTCTGTTTTCTATATTTATTAATGGATATTGATGAATATTAATAAAATTGACGAATTCAAATCAGGTTTAATGTCTAAGTTTGCAGATGATAGAAGGCTGGTGATTAATGACAGTAATCATGGTATGCTACCGCAACAAGATCTATAAAAATTAGGCAGATGGGCTAAGGAGTGACAATTTAAGGTTAATATTTACAAATGAAAGGTATTGCATATAGGTAGCAGTCATAGTAGAATAACATACCAATGTGAGCTTACAATCGAAATCAGTCTGGAAACTCTGAAGACGGTTAAGCTGTCAGACTTCTACAAAAAAGTGTAATGGTTTCAGACAAACTGTGTGGTACCATACTGAGGATAGTGTAGAATCAGAAAGAACTGACGGACAATTATGTGGTCAGACATGAAGTTCTCTGGGTTGTGCAGAATGGCTGCCATGAGAGCTCATGGGATTTTGTCACTGATGTACAAGAGTTTTTCTGGCGGCAATAAAAAGGCGATCATCCCATTTTATAGGGCAATGTTAGGCCACATCTTGAGTACTGCATACAGATCTGAAAGACTCATTTTAGGTAAGATATGGTGCAGAGAAGAGAAACGAGATTAGTAAGGGTAAAAAAAAAAGGGGGGGTGCTCTTAGTATGCAAGGCTCCAGTTCTGCAAAACTGTTTGGATCTGCTGGAGCTAGCTGCAGCCATTCCGCTCCTGGGTCAGGTTCGAGCACAAATCTTACAAGAACAATCCAGGAAGCATTCAGCGGCTCAAGGTCATCATTGAAATTACAGTCAAGAGTGTATCGACACAAACTCTTTGTCACGTCGGTCGTAATATGATTAAAAATGTGAATTTATGTATTGTTGCTAATAACAGAGGACACTTTTACATTATAACTGAGTAGTAAGATCTCTTTGTCGCGTCGGTCGTAATATGATTAAAAATGTGAATTTATGTATTGTTGCTAATAACAGAGGACACTTTCACATTATAACTGAGTAGTAAGATCTGTGTCTGTGTGTACTACCGAGGCAAGTATATTGCCTCACTTTGGGTTTACTTTTAAAACGAACACTGTATATATTAGAATTCACACAGAAATATTAAAAAAATTCCTCCAAATTCAATATCACAGATATTTATCAATAATAAAAAATCATCATAATTTAAATCCAAAATAAATATTTCACAACAAAATTAATTAGTACATTTTTGCGATGCAAATATAATGCAAGATATTGTTACTACGCTGTGATCAATGCAATGTCTATGGGCGCCTCCATAGCCAGGTGGGCAGGAGCAGCAGTGTGTAGCACACGCTTCTTGATTAGACCGAGGTTCAAGCCCATGACCACCAAATACGGAGGATGTGGAAAGGTCAGGGAATGACCACCGCATATCTTGGAGCAGTATGGCCTTAGTTGCTAATGAACCAAATAACTAACTAACTAGCAATGTCTATATATACTGGATGGTTCACATGATCGCTAAATATGGTAAAGCTATCTTATACATCTAGTTTGTTAGCCCATACACCAGATGTGAGCCCCTCAGCAGGTGGGCTGAGAGGTGGCAACTGAAGTTTAACATTGACAAATGTAAAGTACTGCATATGGGAAGCAGTAACCCCAGAGTAACATATCAACTGTGTGGTGGTACTACACTGACAGTGGTAGAGAATGAAAAGGACCTGGGAGTAATTGTGCAGGCAGATATGAAGTTTTCTGAGTAGTGCAGACCATCTGCAAGAGTAGCTGATGGTTTATTGTCAATGATATACAGGAATTTTTCTAGCAGGGATAAAGAGGTTATTATCCCCTTGTATAAGGCAATGGTCAGGCCACATCTTGAGTACTGGATACAGGTCTTGAGGCCTCATTTTAAGAAGGATGTAGAGCTGTTGGAATGAGTACAGAGAAGGGCAACAAGATTAGTGAACAGAACAAAGGGTTGCTCTTACGAAGAAAGGCTTAAATTTTGCAAATTACAGTGTCTGGAGACTAGGCACCTGCTTGGTGATCTGATTGAGGTGTATAAAGCCTTGAATGGTTTGGGCATGATCAATGCTGATGGGATTCTTCCTCTTGCTCAGAATAATTGCCTGAAAGGGCGTAAATTCAAATTGAAGAAAGATGGTTGTAGGATAGATGTGTGGAAGTTTGCCTTTAGCCAGCGGGTGGTTGATTGCCGGAACAAACTTCCATCTGTCATTGTAGAAGTTGATAGCTTAAATAGATTCAAGGCAGAACTTGACAAACATTTGGAACGAGGGGATGGGTGAAATAAGGTTTTTTTTTTTTTTTTTAATCTGTTGCTATATAAGCTTGCTTTCTTGCATCATGTGCCCTTGCTAATGCTAATGCTAACAGATTTCTATTACAATGCTATGTGTTTCACTGTCTGATTTTGCGTTAAACCTTGGTATCTAGTTTGGGCTATATGTTTAATTGTATAACAATGAAGAAGTCTTGTGTGAGTGACCAATCCACAAATTCCAGTCAATATCTGGGAAATTAAAATCCCCCATTATAAGACTCTCTGATTTAGTGGCCCACTATTGAGTTGAAAGTTATGAAAAATAAATCTACGGACACTAAGTATTAATTACTTTCAAAATCGTGCTATCTAAATTCAAAATAAACCACGGAGCTTGACTATAAGGTCTATTATTAGGTCTATGAGCTACTTATAGACTTAAACTACCAGACTTGTAGACTTAGACTTATAGACTACTAGGTCTATAAGCTACTGATGAGGCAATAGTTAGGCTGCAATTAAATACTGCATAGATGTCTAGAGGTCTCATTTTAGGAAGGATGTAGATCTGCTGGAATGGATGCAGAGAAGAGCATTAGCATTAGTAGAGGCATATGATGCAAGAAAGCAAGCTTATGCAGCATCAGCCAGAAAAAAAAAAAAAAAAAACAACTTCCACTTCACCCTCTGTTCGTTTGAAATACCTGTCCAGCTGAGCCTTAAATTTATTTAGGCTCTCAACTTCCACAACAAGGGATGAAAGTCTGTTCCACCAACAAACAACCTGCTGGCTAAAGGCAAATTTCCGCACGTCTATCCTACATCTGTCTTTCCTCAATTTGAATGTATGCCCTCTCAGGTGATTATTCTGAGCAAAAGGCAGAATGTCATCAGCATTGAGCATGCTCAAACCATTCAAGGCTTTATACACCTCTATCAGATCACCTCGCCGGTGCCTAGTCTCCAGACACTGTAATTTGCAAAATTTAAGCCTTTCTTCGTAAGAGCAACCCTTTGTTCCATTCACTAACCTTGTTGACCTTCTCTGTACTCGTTCCAGTAGCTCTACATCCTTCTTGAAATGGGGCCTCCAGACCTGTATGCAGTACTCAAGGTGTGGCCTGACCATTGCCTTGTATAAGGCAATGGTCAGGCCATTATACAAGGGAAGTCTTGTATTATTCCCTTATACAAGGGAATAATCACCTCCTTATCCCTTCTAGAAAAATTCCTGTATATCATTGATAAGACACCATGAGCTACTCATGCAGCCCATCTGCACTGCTCAGAGAATTTCATATCTGCCTGCACAATTATCCCCAGGTCCTTTTCATTCTCTACCCCTGTCAGTGTAGTACCACAGAATTTATACGTTGCTCTGGGGTTGCTGTTTCCCATATGTAGTACTTTACATTTGTCAATGTTAAACTTCATTTGCCACCTCTCAGCCCATCTGCTCAACCTTTCCAGATCCTGTTGCAGCAGCATAGCATTAGTAGTGTCCTTAACAACCCTGCCAACTTTTGTATCGTCTGCAAACTTGGACATTAAGCTTGATATACCATCATCAATATTATTTATAAATACAGAAAACAATAATGGACCCAATACTGAACCCTGAGGAACTCCACTAATAACATTAGTCCACGATGAGCAGTGTCCATTGATTACCACTCTCTGTCTTCTCCCTCTCAATCATCCCTTTATCCATAGCAGCAATTTGCCTACAATGCCACACTGCTCTGATATGTGCAGCAGTCTTCCTGTGCAACAGTATCAAAAGCCTTTCTTAGATCCAAGTATATAATATCAGAGTTATTCCCTGCATCCTGTTCTTTTGTGACTGCATCATAATATCCAATCAAATTGGTCAGGCAAGACTTTCCCTTAACAAAACCATGCTGTGTCCGAGCTATAACTGAAGTCTTGTCTAGATGATCCTGTAGTGCTTCTTTAACCAGTGCCTCCATTAATTTTCCTGGAACAGATGTTAAACTCACAGGTCTATAATTACTTGTGTCAGCCTTTGATCCTCCTTTGTGAATTGGGGTCACATTTGCACATCTCCAGTCTGTGGGTACCTCCCCTGAGTCCAAGGAAGCTCTCATAATTATGGCTAGGGTTTGCTTACTTCCTTTGCTGCTTCCTTTAATATAACTGGATAGGTCCCATCCACCCCAGATGCCTTTCTTGTGTTTATCTTCAGCAATTTCTCCTCCACTTTACTCTCAGTTATTACAAGATTATCTAGCTTACTGCCAGAGTTGACTACACCTCTAACATTTCCCTCGCTGAATAACTCCTCATGTGTGAATGTCAATGCAAAATATTCAATTAGTTTGTTAGCTACCTGAGCAGGATCATCAACAGTTAAACCATCAATATCAAGTGGACCAATCTGATTCATCCCCTTCCTTCTAGAGTTTACATAAGTAACGAACTCTTTGCTGTTTTTTCTTTGCATCCCTTGCCAAAGATTTCTCGTAATCTGCCTTGGCCTGCCTAACCTCCTTTGTAACTTGGTTACAGATCAACTTATATCTATCATAGGCTTCCATGTCACCCATTAATTTATATGTATCCTATGCATTTTTCTTCTCTGCCATATGTCTCATTAGTTCATCTGACATCCATTTAGGCCTAAACCTTGAACAATATTTCTTAGTTGGTACATAAAGCCTAGTAGCTTCCAAGATAAGTTCTTTGAATGCTTCCCATTTTGAATTTGCTGTTGGTAAAATCATCAGTTGCCCACTGTATATAATTTAAATACTGTCTCAGACCATCGTAGTCATCTTTACGAAAGCAATAACCCTTCTCTTTACCCCTGATGGTAGTTACCTCTTTGAGTAAATCCCAATTCAGCACACTGTGATCACTGCCACTTAGTGGTTCCTTTATCTGCAGATTCTTAATGCATGAAGAATCACCACTGATAATCAAATCAAGAGTATCACTCCCTCTAGTTGCCTCCCTAACATGCTGATGTAGAAAACAATCATCCAATAAATACACAAAAGCCTTGCTATTGTGTGAGTGACCAATCCACAAATTCCAGTCAATATCTGGGAAATTAAAATCCCCCATTATAAGACTCTCTGATTTAGTGGCCCACTATTTCCCTGTACAGTTTCCTATTATACTCATTAGAGTCATTAGGCCTATAGCACTCTCCTACTCTCAATTTTGATCTCCCAATGCTTATGTCACACCAAACTGACTCGACACTGCACTGTCCAGCGATGTCGACTGGCTTCACTTCCTTAGATTTTATGTGTTTCTTAACTAATAGCATAACCCCTCCCCACTTCCTATCCTGTCTATCCTTTCTGTAGACGTTGTACTCCCCAAATTCCAGTTCTGCATTCCTTATATCTGTGTGACACCACGTCTCTGATATCCCAACAATATCTGCCTTTGATGCTTTGAGCAATACCTCAAATTCATCAAATTTATTTACCAAACTCCTAGCATTGGTGTACACGCAAGTATACATGCACCTGTTCTTTTTCTTAGATACCCTAACACAACCCAAGTGTTTACTTGTACCGCAATGACTCCCAGCAGTCTCTGAAATATTCTGCATCTTGTTTTCCAGGCTTCTGCTCATTCCAATAGAAGCAGTGCAAGAATCACTTTCACGTCTGCCAGTGGCTACTGTTAATCTATTAGTCCTTGTATCCCCCCCCCAAGCTAGCAGTTTTCCGATCCACCTAACACTGCCTCGATAGCATCAGCAAATATTCTTGCACCCTTTCTATTTAAGTGTATCCCATCCCTGTAGAATCAGTCCCTCCTGTTATGAAGTACAGACCAGGGCAATGAGATTTGTGAAGAGAACGAAAGGGTAGGCTTAGCAAGTCAGGCTTCAATTCTGCAAATTGCAGCATCTGGAGACTAGGCACCTCTGATGTGATCTTATTTAATGTTTAAGGCTTTGAATGCAAGCTCAGTGCTGATGGCATTCTTTCTCTTGCTCAGACCACACACACATAAATTGGCATAAATTCAAATTGGAGAAGGATAGATGTGTGGAGGTTTGCCTTCATCCAGCAGGTGGTTGATTGTTGGAACAAACTTCCATCTGTTGTTGTGAAAGTGGGCAGGTTGAATAAATTCAAGGAAGAACTAGACAAATTATTGTGGGTATGGACAGGTAATGGGGGAGGTTGATATGTCACTATTACTACTACTACTACTACTAATAATAGTAATCTTGCGTATGTGGGTATTAGCAGTAAAATAATGTATTTCTGTAGGGCATATCAGGCTAAACAGTACCACTGTGGGTTAAAAATGTTGTTGTCTAACAACATTTTTAACCCCAATAACATTGTCTAACATTTTCAACCTACCACTTAGGTTGAAAATGTTAGACAATGTTATTGGGCAAAGTTGACTGACAGTCAGAAATTTTTTTTTTAACTTGATGAAGCTTGATGAAAAATTGAACCATGTGTGCTTGTTGTGATCTATAGATTTCGAAAACTTTTAATAGACAAACATAGGAAAACATCTCTTGAAAGGCATTATGAGTTGCAACTAGGTGAACTGAATGGGTTTAATGTGAAAAAGCTAAAAAAAAATTGTAGTCCTGCAATGTCAATCCAGAAATTATCCCCATATAGGTGCCAACAGCATAAAGTGATTCATTTTGATTTGGGTTGCATCTGTACTCATTGCTAAGTATATCTTTTTTTTTTTTTTTTTAACTATTTATTATGACAGATTATATTTTTATAAGGCATTTATTCCTTATAAAAGGAATTTGTATTTTGCAACACAAGCTACTTGGAAAAATTGTAACATTTGTTATGTTCAGACCTTGTATATTTGAAATTCCAATTGCTAAATCATCTTAACTGAAAGAAAATTACATTTTCTTAAGCTCAGATCTTTCAAATAGGAAAATCACTGTTATTCATGCCCTGTGGTATGATGAGTTCATCTTACCCTCACTTTGGTAAAACAGATCTGTTTAACTTTTTTTTGCAAACTATAAATGTTATATTTTTTAGCAACTTTATTTATTTCTCTTTCAACTATTTTTCATTACATATTTTTATTATATTGTTTTACCTTCTGATATATATAAAAAAGTGGCCAATAATCATTTATGTCTGTAAAGCAACCATTATACAAAATTTTCTGTTATTTGATTTTGATTATTTCAGATATAAGAGATTTGACTGTACCTATGGAAAAAGAGAAGGGGACAGAGTTTTTTTTTTTTGGGGGGGGGAGTTGCATTGTATGGCCAATATTGATGCTAACACTAGAGAGATTTTCTGAAAAATTTGGGTGGTGGCAAAATGTGAATATATGGCATGGAGCAAAGTTTTTTTTAAGTAGTTTACTGAAATTAAGTTAAGCCAAGCTAGAATTTTTTAAAGATTTGCATGCACTTCGTTTGAATGCAGTTATTTAAAAATTTTATATTTATTTGCCTCTCATTAGAAAGCTTGACTTATGTTTCTAACACACACACACACACACACACACACACACGAAATATACATTGCCAGATACTTTTTTTAAGTTGCCTTTTCTGATGCATCATGTTTCCTACTGTGCTATGCTGTGTGGATGGTAGGTGGAGTGGAGGGTATGAAGAAAAACCGGGGAGAGAAATCGGTCCGATCTCTTGGTTCAACAGAAACAGGCAGGTGGTGGCATTGTTTTGGTATGGGGATATTTTACTCGGAATCTCTTGGAGCCCTCATATCTCTAGATCACACTCTGCATACTAAAAACTACCTATCCATTGTGGCCAATCAGGTACACTCCTTCAGAGGACAGTCTTCCTAGATGTACAGGTGTGTTCCAGCAGGATAACACACACACACACACGAAATATACATTGCCAGATACTTTTTTTAAGTTGCCTTTTCTGATGCACCCTGCCATATTGCAGTGTTGTTCGAGTGGTTTGCCTAACATGATAGTAACTTTCAGATGCTACCTTGGGAGTCGAATTTGCTGGATATGAATCTTACATACCGTCTCTTGGAGTGTGTGGATTGACAGATTCAGTTTGGATCCCTCACCATGGACCCTTGCAGATCTACATGACACAATCCTAGTTATGTGGTACAGCGTATATTCTACAACATTCAGAAAACTTATAGAATCATTACCCACTATTAGGAAGGTGGTCATAATATTTTGACTGGACAGTATATGCAGTGCCGGTCTTAGCAAATGCAGGGCCTGATTGGAGAATGATGGCGGGGCCCCTTGAAAAATTCAATATTATCTCCTCAATATTTTGAAATAACGAAAAAATGAAAAACTAAAACTATTAATACTTCTTTATTATTTTTATATTACAATTTATTAGCAGTTGACCAGGAATTTTGATAATATAAACAAAACTAATCAGAAGGATACTTTTCTTGCCCTTTTATTGGCAAAATCTTTCAAAACTTTCTCAAATAAATTCCTTGCTTCTTCTCTTTCATTGGATAAAATTGCAAGAAGCTGTGAGTTTCTCTTGAAGCATCATTAATCTCAAATATGTTTTTATTAACTTTAACAGGAAAAGCTTCTTTCCCCTGATGTTGCAGTCACTGTAATCATTAAAAATAAAAGTGGCTCTTTCATTAGTTGCAAGAAATTTTAAAATATTTAAAGGATTTTCAAAGCACGATTCTGGAAGAATTGGTTTCAGTGCTTCCGTTTCCTCCACTAGTATATGGCCATCAATATTTGCCACCTTCACAGACTTGACCAATTCATTGCCCTCAATGATTTTAGCATCTGAAAGTGCAGATTTCTAAATCTGCAGTGGGTTTTCTTAATTCGTCCTTTGGATTTCGTAGAAATTTACCCAAGAAACCAAAAAGATTTATGTAATTTCAATATCACTTAATTTGGCTGCCAGCATGCATTTACAATATTTACAAAAACATTTTAAATAATCACCATCTAATTTGCAGAGTCAGTTCTTATATTTAGCATCTTTGAGCCATTGATCACGAAAGTTTCAAAGAAAGGAAGTTGAAGCGTTCTGAGTGATTAATGCAAATTCATATTATAATATCTTTCTCTGATCTATAAATGATCCAGCAGCAAATTTTCAATAAAAAAAATACTGACATCAGAATAATAAAATTATGAATCGTTGTGTCAAATTGGAACAAAATGCAAAGAAGAATAGTAAAAATAATTTTTTTATTATTATTATGATTACGTTAGAGTTACCTGTAATTGATTGCATAAACCCGCATTTGTGTCTGTAAATTACGTGTGTTCTCAGGTTGATGTGCCTGTTTTGCTGGATGAAAAACCCCAATTTCTGTGGGGAAAAACCCTTGCTATCTACTCCTGAGACCTTTCACTCAGCTACGGAGTGAAAAAAAGTCCATTAACAGGAAATTGATGGGATTCGAACCCTGGCCTTTTTCACCCGGTGTGAGGAAAATATCTACTCCTGAGACCGACTAACTCAACCACAGAGTGAAAAAAAGCCCATTAAAGTTCTTCACATCATCGATGGGATTCGAACCCGGGCCTTTTCCACCCGGTGTGAGGAGGACGGTGATGATACCACTGTGCTACCATGCAGAAATAGTAAAAGTAATAAGAAAATAAATCTACAGCAATGAGTAACATATATTATGATTACAAACTATACAACGTTTGATGATCACCAACGTCATGAACATTCATAATTTTGTGAATGTTCCATCATGTAAACTTATGAAAACGGGAATAATAAATTCACTTACATGGAATGATAAAATCACGCAGTACAGAATCACTACTACAAAGTGAACATTGCATTGCACACAAAGCAAATCAATGCATACTTCTCTATTCAGAGGTGCACATTCATTGTTCACTGAGCGCAAAAAAAAAAAAAAATGTGTGGACAAGAAAAATAACTTTTTGAAATTCATATTTTTCCTTTCTCTGATCTGTAAATGATCCTTCGACAAATTTTCAATAAAAAAATTTACTGACACCAGAGTAATTGACAGAATGATTTGTAATAAAATTACAAATCATTCTGTCAATTTGTAACAAAATGCAAAGAATAGTAAATAAATACATAAATCTACAGCAATGAGTAATATATATTAGTATCAAAACTGAACAAAGTTTGACGATCGCCCGACATCATGGGTCATTCATAATTTGTGAATGGTCCACATTCACAAATTACGAATCCACAATTTGTGAATAAAAACTGGAATAACAAATTTACTTACATCTTCAGCCTTTCTATCACAAGTTAGAAAAAAATGGTGGTAACAAGAAAATTTTTTCGTGTTCTAAGAAACTTAAAAATGTAGAATCACAGAATAGTACATGATGCTTGACAATCTGTGGAACTTTCTTTCTCTGTCATTAAAGCCAATGAAAATCTATGTGATTGGCTGAATTTTTTGTTTCGTTTCCCACTCTCATTTCCCAAGTTACTCCTTCAAGTAAGTTTGTGACAGATTTTCCCACCACAAACGAACACAGAACAGATATAATGTAAACGCATTATAAAATGTATTATTCATGTCCAGTAACAAAGGTTGGTGTATATGTCTATACAGCCTGTTGGCTGTATAGACATATACACCAACAAATACGGTAAATTTTACTTACCTACATAAGGAGCACAATTATTCAAATAAAAACACACCAATATTACCAAACAACTTTATAGCGATGTGTACTGCGTCCGGCGGGGCGAGCGGGGGTTGCTCGGCCATACAGCGGGTGCCAGACGAAAGTAATTAATTTTCATACATGTAAACTCCACCTTATGTCTGGCTCATATATAAGGTAGGGTATACTGCGTCCGGCGGGGCGAGCGGGGGTTGCTCGGCCATACAGCAGGTGCCAGACGAAAGTAATTAATTTTCATACATGTAAACTCCACCTTATGTCTGGCTCATATATAAGGTAGGGTATACATGTATGAAAATTAACTTTTGATATTTCAAAGGATGTGTAAAATCTGACCTTGAGATAGTTAGCCCTAGATAATAGCCAAAATTTCCACTCCTTTATAAATTATACAGACTTCGCTTTTCACATGTTATGAATTGAAAAAAAAATAATAATAATAAATAATAATAAAAAATAAAAACTATTTTTCTCTGCATCCTTTGTACTCATTGATAAAATGCCAATCATATTTTCTAAACATATCTAAAAAAAGTCATTGTTTCGGGATTCACAGGATCCCCATGTGATTTAAATACTTTTTAAAATCAATTCTTTAACTAAACTTTAAAAAAAACATTTCCCTTCTGCTTTTTCTCTTCATTTATCTCTTTTTTTTTTTCATCTATACTCTTTTCCTTTTTTCATCTATACTCTTTTCCTTTTTTCATCCAATTTTAATTTTCCTGCTGCACACAGGGCTACAAGTGCATGGGGCCCAATTGGGTCCAATCGGCCTAAGGCCGGCCCTGAGTGTATGTATGTATATATACGAGGGAGTGATCATTTAATTCATGGACTGGTGCAAGATCATATCTTAATTTTCATTATCTGAGTCATCTGTGGATTTCTCCTCGAAATACTCTCCCTTGAACTTTACACACTTTCGCCACCATCATACCTATGCATTAAATGCTTCTTGCAAGTCATTTTTCAAAAGACTATGAAGTGCTTCCATTGTGGCTCTGCGAGCATCATTGTGTCGGATGTGAAACGTTTGCCTTTCAGAGCTTTCTTCAGACATGGAAACAGGGAGAAATCACTCCGGGGCTAAGTTCATTGAATAAGGGGGATGTGGTAGAACCTGTTGCAGTGAATGGGGCCTGGCATTGTCTTGATGGAGAAACCACTTCACATTGGCAAGTTTGGTCACACCACAATATGGCTCTCCTACTAAGACACTCATTACCATACACTTTATTCATCTCTTTAATCGCTTTGATGCATTTAAGCCCCATCTGACACAATAACGAATCAGATATTGCTGTTCAGTCTGTGTGTCCGACATGATACTTGCTTCAAAATGATCGCCAGTGGCATGCGGCTGAAAAACTCAGTCTGCTCAGTAGCGATCAGGGAGAGTGCCTCTAGCAGAAGTTTTATGAAAAGTTTGTGCAGTAAGCATAAAATCGTGTACCAGTCTGCAAATTAAATGATCATCCCTCGTATATTATAAACATTTGTATATACATATATATTGTATTTCTTTGCTTTAATTTCAGGATCTGAAATAAATTACTTCCATCCACCAGTTCTTAGTGAAAGAAAAACTTATATTGATATTTTGCATAACACAACACTTCTCTTAGAGTGTGAAGGAAAGTTCCCTTTATTGTGGAAAATACCAGAATTATGGGTGAGTCGTGTTTTTACACTGTTTTCAATTTTATATATAAACTTTGTTTTCATTATCACTTCAAGTTAGCATTGATAAGTTTAATCATTGTGGTCTTTGACAGGGACATTCACAGTTGCAAATCTTTGAATTGTTGTGATTATGTGTTGCATCATATAATCCCACATAATCACAGAAATCTCATAAAATCAAATAGTGTTGGAATTTTTATATATCAAAAGTTATAGTTGATTTATACTCTTATTTATTAATGATATTGATGAAAGCATATCAGCCTTAATGTTTAAGTTTGTACATGATATGAAGTTTGGCAGGGTAGTTAATCACTGTAATCAGGGTATGCTGCAACAAGATCTAGACAAATTAGGCAGAAGGGCTGTGAGAAGTGGCAATTGAAGTTCAATATTGACAAATGCAAATTTGAGGTAGGTTATACTAAGGTATAATGTAAAACTAGATAGCTTATAATATGTATTGCTGCATTTAGGAATTAATTGGCTTAGTGTAATATTGTCAATTAATCAATTAAATTTATTAATCATATTCATTTTCATTGTTAATTAAATTGCATTTAAACAGTCTTTGTGTGTGCAGGGTGCAGAGAGTGTGAACAAATTAGGTACCTACTCAGCATTCTGATGGATATTTATGAGAGTTTGAAGAGTAGGGTAGATGTCCTTGAAGGAATTAAAATGGGGGCCCATCTAGTTCTCAGCTGCCCAAGTCATCACCTGAGTTCATTCTTGTGTATCAAACAATACAGTGGCAATCTCCAAGACAGAATATGCTGGTCCCACAGGAGCTAATTATTGTCTGTGGCTCTATTGTCAGGGAAACTGGAAAAATGTTGTGCAAGAAGGATAGGTGGAATAGGATGAGGGTATGTCTGCCAGGAGAAAAAGTAGACGATATTGTAGAGCAAATATCATCCTTTAAGGGCACAAAAGTTTATACTGTTGTACACATAGGCACTAATATTAAGAGTAAGAGATCTGAGGACTTGCTTAACAAGTACTTAGGGCAATGTTGGCAAAAAGTTGCAAGTTAGGATTGAATTTGAAAGTGTCTGCAATTCTGCCCAGACACGATAGGTGGGAGTATATGTTGAGAGCCTTGTCAATCAATTCAGCCCAGGAGAGAATGTGTAAGGCTCATGGGATATAATTTTTCTCAGCGTGGTCTGTGCTTGTTAACAGGAGAGACTATTTTTACAGGGATGAGATATACTTGAATACAAGGGGTGTATGAAGGGGCATATAATTGGGTCAGAAAACTGCTAGCTTGGATGGATACAAGGACTGATAGTTTAACAAGAGCTGCAGGCAGAGGTGAAAGTGTTTCTTGCATTGCTACTGTTGGTACATGTAGTAGCCTGGAAAGCAAGATGTCTGGGATTTCAGGACCTACTGTGGGTCATCATGGAACAAATGAATACATGGGTTGTGTTAGGGTAACTAAGAGTAAGAACATGTGCATGTATACTTGCATGTACACTAATTAACTAAGAGCATTGTAAGTTAATTTGAGGTAATGTTTAAGTCATCAAATGCAGACAACGTATGAATAGCAGAGACGTGGTGTCATTCAGACGTAAGTGATGCGGAATTAGAATATGAGGAGCACAGTGTATACAGGAAGAACAGACAGGACAGGAGAGGTGGCAGGGTTATACTCTTAGTTAAGAATATTAAATCTAAGGCATTGCATCCAGTTTACTTGGGTGACGAATGCAATGATGTTGAGTCAATTTGGTGTGAATAAACACAGAGAAACCAAAATCAAGAATAGTATTGTGTTATAGGCCTAATGACTATGATGAGTATACCAAACAGCTATACAATTAAATGGACTCTCCCTGCAAATCATAATGTCTAATAATGGGGGATTTTAACTTTCCAGATGTCGACTGGAATTTGTGGGTTGTTCACGCACACACTAGCAAGGCTTTTGTAGATTTCTTGGATGACTGTTTTCTATAGCAGCACATTAGAGAGGCAACTAGAGGAAGCAACAATCTTGATCTGGTTATCAGTGATTCTTCATGCATTAAGAACCTTCATTTAAAACACCCACTGGGTGGCAGTGATCACAGTGTACTAATGTGGAATTTAATTAAAGACATACCGTATTTGATGGCATATAAGATGCATGGGCATATAGGATGCACCCCCATTTTAGAAAGGAAAATTAAGAAAAAAAAGTTTTAGTGTATTTAGGCATTTAATATTTATCTAATGTGTATAATAGAAAAAAGCTCATCCTAAACATGTGATCAGAACAGCAAGAAAAATGCTAATTCTGTATAATAATACATTATTTAATTATTATTATTAATTTAAGAATACAGCAATCTAAAAGAGAAATAAAAGAATCTTAGCTGCATTAGAAAATATTTTGTATGAAGCAAACTAACACTAGAATTGAAAATGAACAAAAAGACAGTGAGAGAATGGTAAAAAGCATTAGTGTTTTGCAAAGAGAAAGTTCAGTCATTTTGAAAACCGAAAAATCATCACCTTCAAATCCGAAAAACTCATTCTCGCTGATGTTGGTATCACTGTCTTCAAATAACGCAGTGACTTCAGTGCCGTCAAGGGCACTGAAGGCACTAGAATACTAATTCCAATCTTCTTGAAAGGCTTTATAATTATTTTACCACTTATAATTCTCCAGGATTCCTTAACCCATTCATACACCTGTGCAATGGTGGGCCTCTTCATTCTTCCTGTGGGTGTGAGGTCATGATTGGGTTCTCCCATTCATTTGTTCCACTGTTCTCTCATATTTTGCTGCTTAAATTGCTTGTTTATGGATACATCCAAAGGCTGCAATTGGCTTGTCAGTCCACCAGGAATGACAACCACCTGTATATTTAATTCCCTCACTCTCTTTTTTAATGACTTCAGTTCTATGAGCTCTGAACTGGTCCCAAATGAGAAGAGATGGTTTCCTTAAGAGACAGGATGCCTTGCCCATATTTTTTGGGGCCATAAATTCATTCCAGATTCATTCATCCATCCTTTTGGATGAACATGAACAAATACACCTTCTGGAATTTTTTCCTTAGGTGGAGTTTTTCTTTTAAAAATTAAAAATGGTGGCAGTTTTGTGCCATCAGCACAGCAGGCCAAAACTACTGTTTATTGACACCATTTTAGACCCTTTGATGTTCACAGTTTTGTTGGATGCTGCATCGATAGGTAGTGGGACCTTGTCCATATTTGCTATTTGGCCAAGTTCAAAAGAAGTTCATTTTCGTGCTTTTATTACAAATTTATGTAATTCTCAGTATTTTTTCTTCATAATCTGCCGGTAACAACCTGCCCATCCGCCCCGCCCTACCTGTCCATTCTATGAGGGAGGGCTCACTTCTGCATATAGGATGCAGAGTGATTTTTCAAGGCATTTTTTAACAGTAGGAACAACTGATGATGTTACCAACAGCAAATTCTAAATAGGAAGAATTCAGGGAAGTAACCAAGAAGCTATTAGGTTTTTCATACCAACTAAGAAATACTGTTCAAGGTGTAGACCTAAATGGATGTCAGATGAACTATTGAGACACATGGCTGAGAAGAAAAGTGCATGGGATGCTTATAAATTATCAGGTGATACAGAAGCATACGGTAGATACAGATTAGTTTGTAATTAAGTCACAGAGGAGGTTAGGCAAGCTAAGGTAGATTATGAGAAGTCTCTGGCAAAGAATGCAAAGAAAAACAGCAAAGACTTCTATTCTTTTATTAACAGTAGAAGGAAATGGTTGAATCACATCGGGCCACTTCATGGCTGTGGGTTAAATGTTGATGACCCTGCTCAGGTTGTGGACAAATTGAATAAGATGATGCCAGAAGTTTATCAAATTCTGATGAGGAGCTAATTTTTTATGTCCATCTTCAAAAATTTCTCCTCCACTTTCCTTTCAGTTATCACAAAGTCATTTGTGATAACTGAAAGGAAAGTGGAGGAGAAATTGTTGAAGATGGACATAAAAATGGCACCTGGGGCAGATGGAATCTATCCAGTTATATTAAGGGAGTCAGCAAAGGAGGTAAGCAAACTCATATCCATAATTATGAGAGCACCTTTGGATTCAAGGGAGGTACATATGGCTGGAGATGTGTGAATATATCCCCAATTCATAAAGGTGATATGAGTAATTACAAACCTGTCAGCTTAACTTCTTTTCCAGAGAAAATAATGAAATCACTGGTTAAAGAATTAATGCAAGACCATTTGGATAGGCATGCAATTGTACTGCAGTCACAGCATGGATTTGACAAAGGGCAGTCTTGTCTCACCAATCTGATAGGTTACTATGATGCAGTGATCAAGCAACTGGACACAAAAAGTCATTTTGACATCATATACTTGGATTTCAGGAAGGCTTTTGGCACTATTGCACATAAAAGACTGCTGTACAAACTGCAGTAATGTATCATTAAAGGCAAGTTACTGCTATAGTTAAGTGGAAGGAGACAAGAGAATGGTTATCAATGGGCATTGCTCTTTGTGAACTAATGTTATTATTGCAATTCATCAGGGTTCAGTGCTGGATCCATTGTTGTTTTCATTATTTGTCAATGATATTGATGAAGGTATATCTGGCTTAATGTCTAATAAGTGCACATAAGACATTATGCACACATTAAGATTTAATGTCTTAATGTGCACATAAGAGACTGCTGTACAAATTGGAGCAGTATGGCATTAAGGGCAAGTTGCTGCTATGGATAAAGGGATGGCTGAGTGGGAGAAGACAGAGTGGTAATCAATGGACACTACTCTTCATGGACTAATGTTATAAATATAGTCCCCCAGGGTTTCAGTGTTAGGCCCATTGTTGTTTTATATATTTATCAATGATATCGCTGAAAGTATATTAGGCTTAATGTCCAAATTTTCAGATGATGCAAAGGTTGGCAGGGTTGTTAATGATAGTAACGACAGTATGCGAGTGCAACAGGATCTAGAAAAGTTTGGCAGATGGGTTGAGAAGTGGCAACTGAAGATTAACATTGACAAATGCAAAGTACTGCATATGGATTGCAGTAACCCCAGAGAAATGTACCAACTGTGGGGTACTACACTCAGGGTGGTAGAAAATGAAAAAGACCTGAGGGTAATTGTGCAGTCAGTTATGAAGTTTTCTGAGCAGAGCAGGCAGGCTGCAAGAACAGCTCATGGAGTCTTGTCAATGATATACAGGAATTTTGCTAGCAGGGATAAGGAGGTGATTATCCTTTTGTATACTCAAGTACTCAAGGTGTGGGAGGCCACACCTTGAGTACTGCATACAGCTCCGGAGGTCTCATTTTAGGAAGGGTGTAGAGCTGCTAGAATGAGTACAGAGAAGGGCATTGAGATTGGTGAGGAGAACAAAGGATTTCTCTTACCAAAAAAAAGGCTTAAGTTCTGCAAATTGTAGCATCTGGAGATTAAGCACTGGCGAGGTGATCTGATTGAGGTATATAAGGCCTTGAATGGTTTGAGAAAGCTCACTGCTGATGGAATTCTTCCGTCTGCTGAGATTACACACCTGATTGGGCATAAACTCAAATTGAGAAAGGTTGTTGTAGAATAGATGTGTGGAAATTTGCCTTTAGCCAGTGTATGGTTGATTGCTGGAACAGACTTTCATCTGTCGTTGTGGAAGTTGATAGCTTACAATACTGCATACAGCTCTGAAGCCTCATTTTGGGAAGGATGTAGAGCTGCTAGAACGAGTACAGAGAAGGGCAATGAGATTGGTGAGGAGAACAAAGGGTTGCTCTTACCAAGAAAGGTTTAAGTTCTGCAAATTTCAGCATCTGGAGATTATCCACTGGCGAGGTGATCTGATTGAGGTGAGGCCTTGAATGGTTTGAGAAAGCTCACTGCTGATGGGATTCTTCCACCTGCTGAGATTACACACCTGAGTGGGCATAAACTCAAATTGAGAAAGGTGGTTGTAGAATAGATGTATGGAAATTTGCCTTTACCCAGTGTGTGGTTGATTGCTGGAACAGACTTCCATCTGTCGTGGAAGTTGATAGCTTAAATAAATTCAAGGAAGAACTAGAGAAACGTTTGGAACAAATGGATCGGTGAAATGGGAATTTTTTTTTTTTTTGGCTGATGCTGTATGAGGGTGCTTTCTTGCATCATATGCCTCTACTAATATTAATACTAATAAGATTGATGAAAGTTGCAAATGGTGCTCTTATCAGGAAAGGCTTCAGTTTTGCAAATTGCAGCACCTTGAGACTAGGCACCTGCAAGATCTAATTGCAGAGTTGAATAGATTAAATAAGCTCATTGCTGATAGAATTCTTCATCTTGCTCAGACTATGTGCAAATGAGGTGGCATAAATTCATATTGAGGAAGGATGGCTGCAGGTGTGTAGAAATTAAAACAAATGAAAATTAAACAAATTCATGCTGTGATTCTCTTATATCTCCATTCCTATCAGGATGAATTGATATTTATGAATTGAAATTGAACATTACATCATCTAGTTATTATAGTAAAAGTATAATATGTACTATGTAGATGCTGAATATGTATATAAACATAACAGTATACAGTGGGCCAAAATAACTTATAAAGACTAAGATAGCTTGTGTAGGTCTACAATGACAGAGAAGAAAAATGCATGGGATGCATATAAATTATAAGATGGGCTTGGATGAATCGCTTGTTGGTCCAGTGGTACCAAACTTCTGCACCATAGAGGACAGTTGGAATGAAGATGGTGGAATATGTAAGCTGAAGGGATCTACCTTTCAAACCCCCCAGTCTTTCCTAGTGACACGTGCAAGCATGGCCGTAAACTGCCTTGTCTTGTCTCTGATTGCCTCAGGTGAAGGATAAAGGACCAGTGGTCATTGAGGGTGACACCAAGAAATTTCACAGAATGGTGGTTGGTGAGCAACTGCTCGCTGATCCTTATAGTTGGAGGGCGACGGATATTAAGATTGCCCTTTAGCATGAAGATGTTGCACTTTTTGATGGAGATGGTAAGCTTGTGAATTGTTGTCCAGGCAGCCAGATCAGACAAAACAATGTTGGACTGAGTTTCCAATGCTGAGCGTGATGGACCCTTGATGAGGAGAATGAGATCATCTGCATAGGAAAGGGTAGAAGTGTGTTGGAACCACTTCATTAACCAAGAATACAAATTCTTCATTCATCAAGAACCATATTCCAGGCTGCAGGTCCCAGAATGGATCCTAGAGGACATCCTCTTGTAATTTCCTTGGTAATACAGTGGTATTTTGTTTTTATAGTGATCTTTCTGTGCTCAAAGTGGTTGGTAAGACACCTGTACAAGCCAATTCATCAAGAACCATATTCCAGGCTGCAGGTCCCAGGATGGATCCTAGAGGACATCCTCTTGTAATTTCCTTGGTAATACAGTGGTATTTTGTTTTTATAGTGATCTTTCTGTGCTCAAAGTGGTTGGTAAGACACCTGTACAAGCCAATTGAGCACTTTAATTCTCTAGTGCACTTGAGAACACTAGGCCACCACATGCTATCAAACGCACTATGGAAATCAACAAAAATACCAACCACATAAGTAGATTGTGATGACCCAACAATGTGTGAAATGTTTAAAAGAGCATCCATGGTAGAGCAACCTGGCTTGCACCCATATCGATTTGGAGCATTCATCTGTTTCCTGTCATAGAAGAATCGTAGCCTAGTAAGCAGGAGCCACTCAAAAACTTTGCTTAAGATGGGAAATAGGGCAATTGGACGGTAGGATTTGGAAAGCTGTGAAGGATTTGTGCTGTTATGACAAGCCTAGTAGCTTCTGTGATTATTTCCTTGATTGCTTCCAATTTAGAATATGCTGTGGGTAACATCATCAGTTGGTCCTGCCATATAGAATTTAAAAATTGTGTGAGACCACTGTATTCACTTTTATGAAAGCAAAAGCCCTTCCGTTTATCTTTGATGGTAATTGCATCTTTAAGTGAATCTCACATCAATACACTGCGATCACTGCTACCTAGTGGTTCTTTTTTCTCCAGATTCTTAATGCATGAAGAACCACTGCTGATGATCAGATCAGGAATATTGCTCTCTCTTGTTGCCTCTCTGATATCCCGCTGTAGATAATAGTCATCCAGTAAATCAACAAAAGCGTTGCTATTGTGTGAGTGACCAATCCACAAGTTCTAGTCAATATCTGGAAAGTGAAAATTCCCCATTATAAGACATTCTGATATACTGGCCCACTCTATTTCTTTATATAGTTGTTCATTGACTCATCAGAGTCATTAGACCTATAATATACTGCTACTGTCATTTTTGTTTTCTCAGTGTTTGTGTCACACCAAACTGACTCAACGTTGCACTGGCCACCCATGTTAATGTTGCACTGCCTTAGATTTTATGTGCTTCTTAACTAAAAGCATAACCCCCTTCTGTCCTGTATGTCCTTTTTGTATTCTTGGGGCCCTCCCTGGCAAGCTCAAATGCAGACCAGGGTTTGCCTCGCCAGAGACCTTTCTATTCCTTACTACACCCAGCCTGCCTCCCCAGGGCAGAGAATGGGCAATGTGGGGGTCCCACTAGGGACCCTGTTGCTAAATGACCAGAGGAACAACAGACCAACACTAAAACTCACACTATCTTGGGTCTTTACAGAGTTTGTACTGTGACACAGAGTATACAAATGTGGAGTTGGGGAGGACCCCCCCCAGTGCCACTTGACAATCAACACTATACACTATGTCCTTTTTGTATACATTGTATTCTCCATATTCAAATTCTACATCCCATATATCTGTCATGTCTCCAGTGTCTCCACAACATCTGCATTTGAGGACTTTTCTAGCACTTCAATTTCATCAAATTTATTTACTATGCTCTTAGCATTGGTATAGATGCAAGTATACATGCACATGTTCTTGATCTTAATTACCCTAACACAGCCCATGTATTTTCTTGTTTCACGATGACCCATATCAGATCTTGAAATCCCCAGTGCCTTGCTTTCCTGGCTGCCATACGTTTCAGTAGAAGTGGTGCAAGTATCAATTTCACCTCTGCCTGCCCTGCAGCTATTGTTAATCTGTTAGTCTGTGTACCTTCCCAAGCTAGCAATTTTCCAACCTGCCTAATACTGCCTCATAGCATCAGTAAATATTCTTGCACCCTGTTGTTTAACTGTATTCCATCTCCTGTAGAAGCGGTCTCTCACATTAACAAGTCAATATCTGAATATCCAAAGCAGTATCAATTTGAATATGAACATAGCTTATTATTCTCAATAAAAATAATGTTTTTTTTGTTATTTTTCAGAAAAATTCTACAGTCGGAAGAATAAATGTTACTTACTCTACTGATCCTTCTAAAGGAATGCACAAATATCAGAGCAAACTGGAACTCAGAGATGCACATTACTTTGATACAGGAACATATTCTTGTTACTATAATGGAACTACCTCTATTCTGTCATATGAAAATGTATCATCTGTATATATTTTTGTAAATGGTAAGGAAATTAATCAAATATATTTGTTAATTAATATTTATTAATATTGTGTATTGACCTAAAGTTCCATGAGTTAAATGACATTTAAAAGGAATGGTAAAATTGCCTCAATTTTGGAATGTGCCTCTCAGACTGTTTATGTGTTAATAAGTCGTGTGGAAGGAGAGTAATTAAAAACTACTAAAATATTGAATGGGGGAAAGTGTATGTTTCTCAGTACTCGTCATATTTCCATTAAACATAACTGCTGAACCAATAGCCCATACAATAGGCTTTCGTTGCTGTCGTCATTTGGTTCATATGATAGGAGAGGGGGGGAATTGTTTATATACATTTCTAATTTCCATGATGCAACTCCATTATATGTGTCAGAAATTTTATGTTCATAAATTCCATATTAGTGGAAGGTTTGTAGGGAGTATGGTATTTAAAATTAAATATTGCGTGTTTTGTTAAACAAAACATGCAGTATTTAATTTTGTTTTTTGTTAAAAAAAAATTAATATTTAATTTTAAATGCCAAACTTTCATTTGGCATTTAAAATGACAAATCTTTCATTAATATGGAATTTATGCAAGATAAAATTTCCGACATGTGTAATGGAGTTGCATAATGGGAATTAGAAATGTATATAAAAAATTCCCCATCTTCTCTATCATATAAACTAAGTGACAATTTCAACGAAAGTCCGTTTTTCGGGCTCTTGGATCGGATCAGCAGTTAATTTTAATGGAAAAGTGTACTTTCCATCATGCAATATTTTAGTAGTTTTTAATCACTTTATTTCTTTCCACATGATTTGTTATTAACATATAAACAGTTTGAAAGGTAAGTTCCTAAATTGAGGTAATTTTACCATTCCTTTTAATGTCAAATATATTTGTTATATTAATATAATTCAGAAGTATTTTTGTTCATGTAATGTTGTTATGTTAGTCATAAATTTATTAAATAATTTTAATTGCATGCAGAATGATTATACCAAGTTATTTGTATGCAGAAACAAAAAGAAAATTTACTTCCCTGTATCTGGCAATCCATTATCTGGCACTAGCCATTACTTGGCTATTTTTAGGAAAATATATAAATTTGGCAAACCGACTGAAATTGGCAAGTTTAATTCTCAGATTGGCCATTTGCCCAAGTTATGCATCACAGCTGAAAGATTTCACCTCAGTGTGATAAATGAACATGAGAGGTATTAGAACCTATATTATCTAGTACTGTGCATGGATTGAGAAGACAGAAGATACTTGTTGACATTAGACTTGATTTCTATAGATTGTAATTTTCAGGATATACATGTGAAGGAAGATTGTTCTAGAAAACATAAGTTGAAGGGATAAATGTGGAAGAATAAAAGTTGGGGAGGGGGGAGAAGTATCTATAGAATAGGCATGCAGCAGAAACTGAATATCTGTGAGTGAAGAGATAAGAGACAAGTCATTAAATAATCTGACTGATGTCTTTTGAAATGAGTGTAGAACCCTGAGAGAGGTTTTGGGGCACACCATTCCAGATGTGGGAACAATATTCCATGGTAGGGTGGATTTGAAATTTGTACAGAGTGAGCAGTTCTTTAGAAGAAAAGTAATGTGAGAGCAAAAGAAAACTCAATGTTTTAGATACAAAGGAAACAATATTTTTGATGTGTGTATGTCAAGAGAGATAAGAAGTGAGGGTAATCCCCAATAGAGATATGTGACCTTGTGTGGAAATCTCAGTATCATTGCATATAAACATAGGAGCAGTAGAATAATTTTTGCAAAAAATAAGACGGCTGAGTTTTAGAAGAATTGAAATTAACTGAGTTATCTTTACCCCACTGTAGAATTATCTAGAGATCAGCATTTAAGGAATAGATGGTGGATGTTTTAGAAGTTGAAGCTGTTTGTGCAGTGCAAGGTTTCTCAAACTGCAAGGCAGAATGCAATGTGCTATCATTAGCAAAACTATGGATAGGATTTGCAATCAGTGGAAGAAGGACATTAATATACAAGAGGAAAAGAGTGGGAGAAAGAACTGGATACCCAGTTACAAAAAACAGTCAGCGACCCATAAATGGAGCTTGTTTAGAAGACCTTTATGCTAAACATAATCAAAACTCTTAGAACAGTCAAGAGTAACTACTTGGGTTTCATCAAACTTTTCCATTGAATTTGTCTATAGATGGGTAACATAAGCCAATACATACCAGTGGACTGACACTAACGAAATCCATTTTGGGGACCATTGATCACTTGGAAGGTTTGGAGATAGTTTAAGAGTTTGCAGTTAATGGGTTTCTCTTATTACTTTGGAAAGAGTGGAGATAAGTGCATTAGGATGATAATTGGATGGGAGGTATTTGTTACCCTCTTAGGAAATGGTAAGATATAAGCAAATTTCTGAGCAGAAGGGAAAACAATGTTGAAATAAGAAAGTGTAAAAAGGTGACACAGAACAAGAGAAAGCTTAGGGGCAGGTTTTGAGACCAAGTGGAGAAATACCATCATGACCTGGAGCTTTCTTGGCATCAAGATTGTTCAAAATTCTTCTGACATCCTTTTGATGGAAGACTGCAGGAGGCATTAAGTGGAAGATTTTTAGAGTGTTCTGGAAATGGTAGGAGGTGGGTTACCAAGATTGTCAATACAAGAACTAGAAGAAGAGTAGAATGCCAGTAAGATGACTTTAGCTTTAGCTGAGGAGGCAATAGAACTGTCAGGTTTAAATGGAGGTATGAGCATAGATGGGTAAAAGTTGTGGCTATTAGCTTTGGTGATAGACCAGAATGCTTGACTGTCATTTGGACAAGAAGCAAGTTTTCTACTTTTAGTATGTACAAAATCTAGTTTGGACTGATTAATAACTAGTTTACAATTGTTATGAGCTTTAATATAGGCAAAAAATGAACTTGGAGATTTGGATTCAAGCCAATTGCAATATGTAACATTCTTATCTTGAACAACCTTAGCACAGTCATTGGAAAATCAAGGCTTATACAGGGTTATTCAAAATGAAGTCCAGGGTTTGAAATGTTTGAAACCCTGGGCTTCATTTTGAATAACCCTGTATAAAGGATGAGGTTTTAAGGTGGAGTATGGAATAAAGGATTTCATCCTTACAAGAACAGTTTCACTGACACAATCTGAGTAAACATTGTCATCAGAAGATTTTAAACAGTAATCCAACCAAGGAAAAGAAGAATAGATGTCTTGCTGATCATTCCATTTCACATTCTTGTAATACCAAATGGAGAAGAGACCATCACCAAGTTATGATCTGAGGTGCCTAGAGGACCATGGACCACTCACCTTGACTGTGTGCTTTTAAGGCTTGTTCCAGGGCTGTGCTGAGCCATTTTAGTACCTGAGGCAAGAATGAAAAATTTCACCCTACTGTTAATGATGGCAATGTTGGCAATTATTTAATCTTTCTTTTGGCACCCCTTTCAGCTTTTAATCTGAGGCAAGAGCCTCGTTCGCCTCACCCTCGGCAAAGCTTCTGGCTTGTTCATGGGAAAAGACCAAGAGTATTTTGCATACAGTTAGGATTGTTTTTATTCTGGTAAGTAAATGAATAATCTGTGTGAGATCGTTAGTAATTGCAAAAGCTTTATCATCTTGACCAACTGCATCTCTTTGGCCAGAAAAGTGAAGCCAGCTGGAGTTGTTGTGAATATTAAAATTGTGAAAGAAAATTACCAGGGAAAATTAATTAAGGAGAAAGTAGAGTTTGAGAGAAAGGAAGTCAAAGAGTTCCAAGTGATTAGTGGAGTTAGGAGAACAATAGAGACAACAGATGAGTTTGACAGAATGGAGTAGAGAGATTTTAATCCAGAGGAGATTTCAAATTACAAATTCTTTGACATGGAATATCAAAGTGAACATATGCTCAAGTACCAACTTTGAACTGAAAGGAATCATACAGCAAGCAATTAGACAACCTGGATAAGCAGTGGTTGAGCCAACCAATTTGTGAACAAGATCATCTGGCCAACCCCTCTAATAATTTATCTAGTTCCTCCTTAAATTTATTCAAACTACCCACTTCCACAGCATGATGGAAGTTTGTTCCAACAATCACTTACCCACTGTTTTAAAACAAATTTCCATACATCTCTCTCTCACAACCATTCTCACCCACTTTGGGTGATGATAGATGGCTTTTTGTCCTGTAACTTCTCTGCTAATGATTTTTGTCTCATCAGGTTCTACTCTTTCTCCTACTCCTTTCCTCATATACAATCTTCTTCCATTGACTAGAAATCCTATTCATAGTTTTGTCCATTAAAGCACGCTATATTCCAGCTTCCAGTTTGAGAAACCTTGCCCTGCACAAACATCTGTAACTTCTTGAATATCTACCATCAATTTCTTAAATACCAATATGGATTCCATACTGCAGGCAGTTCTCCAATAGGATGAACAAACTTTGCTTTAATCCTTCTAAAACTCAGTCCAGCCTTATTTCTTGCAAAAAAAAAAATTACTGCTCCTATACTCATTTTTGATGACACCATGGGCACCGGCAGCATGGTGCAAGGTGGTGTAAGTGCACCATCTTTGGATTTCGAAGTAATACACAATTTTTAATATTTTCATTAATTTATTGAAACATTAAAACAATACAAATTCTACGAAAATATACTCTTCTGAATGCACTCATAGTCTGCGCAGTACTTTCTCCCACCGATCATGAAACGTTGGCTCAGCTGTACATGTAAATTAGTCAAACTTGACTTAAGATATTGCATGTATTCGAAAATTTGATGAACAAAAAATTTATTCCCACATGCCCCACCTTGCAAAATATCTTGCCGGCACCCATGGATTTAAATGATTTTTTGATAACTGAGAGGAAGGTGGAAGAGAAGTTGTTGTAGCTGAAATTAAATAAAGTGCTTAGGGCTGCTTGAATCTATCCAATTATATTAAAAGAAGAAACAAATTCAGCTATAATTATGAGAGTATGTTTGGATTGGAAATGTGCAAACTGTCTCTCAGGTTCACAAAGGGAGGGGACTCAAAGGTCAAAGTGAGTAATTATTGATCTATATACTTGACATCTGTTTCAGGAAAGATAATGGAGTCACCAGTTACAGGAGTAAATTAGGATCACCTTGATGGGAATTCAGTTAAAAGGCAATTGCAGCATGGATTTATTAAGTTGAAACCTTGTCTGATCATTCTGATTAGCTACTATGACCTAGTAACAAAGAAACTGGATGCAAAAAACAATTTTGACATCATATATTTAGATTTCAGTAAAGCTTTTGATACTGTTCTGTATGAAGTAGCAGTTGAGGTTTAATATTGATAAATTATGCTGCTGTACAAATTGGAGAGGTATGGCATTAAGGGTAAGTTGCTACAATGGATAAAGGGATGGTTGAGTGGGAGATGACAGAGAGTGGTAATCAATGGACACTGCTCATCATGGATTAATGTTATTAGTGGAGTCCCTCAGGGTTCAGTATTGGGTCCATTATTGTTTTCTGTATTTATAAATAATATTGATGATGGTATATCAAGCTTAATGTCCAAGTTTGCAGATGATACAAAGGTTGGCAGGGTTGTCAAGGACACTACTGACACTATACTGCTGCAATAGGATCTGGATAAGTTGGGCAAATGGGCTGAGAAGTGGCAACTGAAGTTTAACATTGACAAATGCAAAGTACTGCATATGGGTAGCAATAACCCAAGAGAAACGTACCAACTGTGTAGTACATTTCCCTGAGTGTAGTACCACACAGTACTACGCTCACGGAAGTGTAAAGTGAAAAAGACCTGGGGTAATTGTGCAGTCAAATATGAAGTCCGCTGAGCAGTGGAGATGGGCTGCCAGGGCAGGTCATGGAGTCTTGTCAATGATATATAGGAATTTTGCTAGCAGGGACAGTGAGGTGATTATTCCATTGTACAAGGCAATGGTCAGGCCACACCTAGAGTACTGTGTACAGGTCTGGATACCTCATTTTAGGAAGGATGTAGGGTTGCTAGAACGAGTACAAAGAAGGGCAACAAGATTGGTGAGGGGAACAAATGGGTGCTCTTACCAAGAAAGGCTTAAGTTCTGCAAATTGCAACACATGGAGAGTAGGCACCTGCGAGGTGATCTAATTGAGGTGTACAAGGCCTTGAATGGGTTGAGCAAGCCAAATGCTGATGGGATTCTTCCTGTTGCTCAGATTAAGAACCTGAGGGGGCATAGATTCAAATTGAGGAAAGACAGTTGTAGAATGTATGTGTGGAAGTTTGCCTTTAGCCAGTGTGTGGTTAATTGGTGGAACAGACTTCCATCTTTTGTTGTGGAAGTTGATAGCCTAAATAAATTTAAGGCTGAGCTGGACAGGCATTTGGAACGAATGGAGGGATGAAATGGGAGGTTTAATTTTTTTGGTTTTTTTTTTTGTCTGATGCTGCATAAACTTGCTTTCTTGCATTGTATGTCTCTACTAATACTAAATGCATAGTACTGTATTTAGGTAGCAGTAATCCCAGAATAATGTACCATTAGGTTGCCACACTCAAGGTAGTAGAGAATGTAAAAGACCCAGGGATAATTGTACAGCCTGATATGAGTTGCCATAGTAGTGCAGAGACGCTGCCGGGACAGCTCATGAGGCTCTGTTAATGATACACAGTAATTTTGCCAGCAGAAATGAGGAGGTAATTATCCCATTGTATAAAGGGAAAGTTAGGGTTACATTTTGAGTACTACATACAGATTTGGAAGCCTCATTTTAGGAAGGATATGGATCTATTGGATTGAGTGATAAGAAAAGTAACAAGATTAGTCAAGGGCACAAATGGTTACTTTTACCTAGAAAGATTTGAGTTCTGTGAATTGCATCTGTAAACTAGTCACTTGTGAGGAGACTTGATTGGAGTATTTAAGGTTTAAATTGATTAAGTAAACTAAGTGCTGATGGCTTTTAGTTTACTTGAGCTATAGGGGATACCAGTTTAAATTGGAAAAAGAATTTGCAGAAAAAAATGTGCAAAACATTGCTTTCAGCCAGAGAACAACTGATTGTTGAAACAGACTTTCATCTGGTGCTGTGGAAGCAGGTAGTTTAAATAAAATTTTAGGAAGGATTAGTTGAATTATTAGAGGGGATGGAAAGATAACATAGATAGTTTACTAATATGTAGGTTGGGATAAGTGGTATTGTCCAAGTGAGTGCAGGGAAACAAAGATTATGATATTGGAACATGAATTGCTCTGCTGTAGCCATATGCAACAGTAATAGAAGTGAAAAAAATAGTAAAGTTAAGTAATAATTAAAAATGTTAATCTAAAATAATTAACAGAATAATAAGCATGTAAAATGTAATTTTCAAATGTAAAAATGCTAAAAAAAAATAATTGCAACAGTTAAAGTAAGAGTTAACTTACAAAGAAAAGCTATTTGGATCCCTAATTATATTTTCTTAGAAAGATATCATTGATTACTTGCAAGGGTATCTTTTTATTGTTAATAAATACATTTAGCTCTAGGTTAAGGACATTAAAATCTTTAATTAAATTTAAGGAATGTGATGATCAGTTTTCTCAATTGTTTAAATATTAAGGTCAGTAGTTTTAATTGATTAGATCTCTAAGGGATTTGCCATATCTCAGGATAATCAGTTGTAAAGTTGAAAAACATAGTTAAGTTATTAGGTGTGATAGAAAAATTAAGTTCAGATTACTTGAAGGCATTTGATCATGAAGGATTTTGACCTAATTGGTTTAAAGTTTGATTTTAAAAAGTTCACTTCACTTCAAAAGCCAATTTGAATTTATTTTTTAAATAATAACATTGTGATGGAAAAAACAGCAATTTATTTGCTAAATAACAACTTATTGGTGTAAACAAAATTTTGTTGAAAAATGTTCCCGGGCCATTATGGGCAAGAAGAATGGAAGCAATCTGAGATCTTAGAGAGAGATGGATAATAGAAAAAGGAGTTGTTTTGGAAGTAATTTTGAAGTGGTTAGATTTAGAAGGATTAATTGAAAGTTTGAACCTTTTTAAATAGTATGAAATTGTTATAATGGTTTGCAGAGAAAAAGATGTTGCAAAAATTTTCATGTCATCTGCATGTAGTAAGGTTCAAAAAGCATAACAGATAATGTGCCTTTTTGGGGAATAGTAACTTAACCAGCAATAACTTCAGTCAAAGGTTTGGTATCTTTATTGATGACACTTGTCACCATTAAAGATACCAAACCTTTGATTGAGCAAAAGAAATTCCCCCTAATGCAAAAATCATTAATGATGATTTTTCATAGACAACATCAAATGTGAGGTTGAAATCAATGTAAATAATATTATCCTGTATTTTAGAGTTAAGGATATTGAGTATTAGAAAGTTAGTCATAAGAAGCATGATGACTATGGGACTTTATAACCAAAAGAAGCTTTATGGTTATGGGAGATAAAAAATTGTTTAGATATGATGGGAAGAAGAGGAAGAATATACCATTCAAGTAATATAAGGAATGAAGATGAGGTAGAGCAGATATCCTTCAAAGACAGGAAAGCAGAAAAGTTTTCTGAGGACACATCTAACTTGAAAAAATAAATTAAGAAATGAATAATTTGGGTACTAGCAGTTCTTAAGATGAAAAACAGTAAGACTGGAAGTGCTCTTGAGAGATGATGACTTAATTGCTTTTTAACAAAACCTTCAAAAAGGGAAATTGAGTTAAGGGTAGAAATTAGAAAGGAATTTTCTTGAAAGCAGATTGGCACAGAGAATCAAAGTTAAATTGTGTAATATGCTCAAACCAGCTTTCAAAGTCAACATTAGATGGAGTAAAGTTGTTATGATTAGAGTAAATTCTGGAATTTGTTTTAATTTTATGTGAAATGGTGGTTCTCTGTGAACTAGTTTGAAATGGCAGCTCTCTATAAACTCATAAGGTTTTGAAGCCACAAATTTTTCAGTAGATAACAACCAGTAGCAAAGAAAAGATAAGCATTATCAAGTAGACATAAAGATTAGTACTTAGCTCCTGGTTAAGAGAATTTAAGTTAAAAAATCTTACTCAGGAATTTTTTTTTTTTTGTAAATACATTAGAGTTAAAAATAAGTCACGGGGAATGATCATGAACAGAGCTGAAGTAAATGGGTGAGTGTGTTGTTACCTCTGGTTAGAGAGAAAATAATTGATCTTAAGCATAAGATATCATTTGAGCATAAACAAAGATAATTAGACAATCACACAGTCGGAATTCACCATGTTCAGTCACTGCCAATGACAATCAAGATTTGTTTACAATTTCAATAAAAGACTACTTTAAAAATTCAGGACAATTTTAATAGAGGGATAAGGAATATAGATTGCATTATGTACAGTTCAGCATGATAATACTTAACTCTCTAGTGAACAGCTTCAAAATTAGCCGATGGACAGAAAGTTTTGAAACAATTTAAAGCCAATTTTTCACAAGTATTATTGTACCACCATCACCTGTTTCTTAGATTTTGAGCAGGAAACTGAACTGTATTGATTTAACTTACTAACAGTGACCTGACCTTGGTTAGAGGCAATTAAAGTTTCTGTGATAGTTAGGAGAGCACTACCCTTGCATTTGCAGTTCTTGCATTTCATAAGAGCATCTTAATTTCAAACAGTTTGTTGATGATGGGAATGTTAACAAACCATGATCTTCTAGGTCTGTCTGGTCTTTTTAGCAAAAATTGCATTGATTATTGGCGCCTGCGTAGCCAGGTGGGCAGGAGCGTAGCACACGCTTCTTGATTAAACTGGGATTCGAGCCCGTGACCACCAAATACGGAGGATGCGGAAAGGTCAGGGAATGACCACCGCATATCCCCGGAGCAATTAGCATTAGCATTAGCATTAGTAGAGGCATATGATGCAAGAAAGCAAGCTTATTCAGCATCAGCCAAAAAAAAAAAAAAAAAAACCACTCCCATTTCACCCCTCCGTTCGTTCGAAATACCTGTCCAGTTGAGCTTTAAATTTGTTTAGGCTATCAACTTCAACAACAAGTGATGGAAGTCGGTTCCACCAACCAACCACCCGCTGGCCAAAGGCAAATTTCCGCACATCTATCCGACATCCGTCCTTCCTCAATTTGAATTTATGCCCTCTGAGGTGATTATTCTGAGCAAGATGAAGAATCCCATTGGCATTGAGCATGCTCAAACCATTCAAAGCCTTATACACCTCTATCAGATCACCTCGCCGGTGCCTAGTCTCCAGACTCTGTAATTTGAAAAACTTAAGCCTTTCTTCGTAAGAGCAACCCTTTGTTCCATTTACTAATCTTGTTGCCCTTCTCTGTACCCGTTCCAGCAGCTCTACATCCTTCTTGAAATGAGGCCTCCAGACCTGTATACAGTACTCAAGATGTGGCCTAACCATTGCCTTATACAAGGGAATAATCACCTCCTTATCCCTGCTAGAAAAATTCCTGTATATCATTGACAAGACACCATGAGCTACTCTTGCAGCTCGTCTGCACTGCTCAGAGAACTTCATATCTGCCTGCACAATTACCCCCAGGTCCTCTTCATTCTCCACCACTGTCAGTGTAGTACCGCAGAGTTGATACGTTGCTCTGGGGTTACTGTATCCCATATGTAGTACTTTACATTTGTCAATGTTAAACTTCATTTGCCACCTCTCAGCCCATCTGTTCAACCTTTCCAGATCCTGTTGCAGCAGCATAGCGTCAGTAGTGTCCTTAACGACCCTGCCAACCTTTGTATCATCTGCAAACTTGGACATTAAACTTGATATCCCATCATCAATATCATTCATAAACACCGAAAACAACAACGGAGCCAACACTGAACCTTGAGGAACTCCACTAATAACATTAGTCCACGTTGAGCTGTGTCCATTGATTACCACTCTCTGTCTTCTGCCACTCAACCATCCCCTTATCCATAGCAGCAATTTGCCTCCAATGCCACACTGCTACAATTTGTGCAGCAGTCTTCCATGTGCAACAGTATCGAAAGCCTTTCTAAGATCTAAATATATAATGTCAAAGTTATTCCCTGCATCCAGTTCTTTTGTGACTACATCATAGTATCCAATCAAATTGGTCAGGCAAGACCTGCCCTTAACAAAACCATGCTGCGTCTGAGCTATAACGGAATTCTTGTCTAGATGATCCTGCAGTGCTTCTTTAACCAGTGCCTCCATTAATTTACCTGGAACAGAAGTTAAACTAACAGGTCTATAATTACTTGTGTCAGCCTTTGATCCTCCTTTGTGAATTGGGGTTACATTTGCACATCTCCAGTCTATGGGTACCTCCCCTGAGTCCAAAGAAGCTCTCATAATTATGGCTAGGGGTTTGCATACTTCCTTTGCTGCCTCCTTTAATATAACTGGATAGATCCCATCCACCCCAGGTGCCTTTTTTATGTTTATCCTCAACAATCTCTCCTCCACTTTCCTCTCAGTTATTACAAAATCATCCAGCTCACTGCCAATGTTTACTTTACCTACATCATTCTCCTTCCTGAATAACTCCTCATGCGTGAATGTAGATGCAAAATACTCGTTTAGATTGTTAGCCACCTGAGCAGGATCCTCAACAATATGACCTTAGTTGCTAATGCTCCTAAAATAATAACATAACATAGCATTGATTATTAATGTGATTAGGCTTATTAAACTAGTTAATATCATGGTACATTTGCAGTTAGGAGATTGCAATATAAGCTGTCCTAGAAGCATGTCTGCCAGGACAGCTCACGAGATTTTGTCAATGATATACAGGAATTTTGACAGCTGGGATAAGGAGGTGATTATCCCATTGTATAAGGTAATGGTTAAACTATATAAATAAATAAATAAATAAATAAATTTTCTGTTTATACTCCGGCACGACAACCAAGTCAGTAGAGTTTACAATAAATCGTCAATACAAATATTTATCGTATTTTAGTAGTCACGGGCTTGAACCCCGGTGCACTCAAGGAACGCGTGCTATGCACTCTCGCTCCTGACCACTGGGCTACGTCAGGCCTCATATCTTGAGTACTGCATACAATTATGGAACCTCATTTTAGGAAGGATGTGGATCTGTTGGAACAGGTTCAGAGAAAAGAAACAGGATTAATGAGAGAACAAAAGGGAACTTTCACAAAGAAAGGTTCTGCAAATTGTGTCTGGAGACTAGGCTCCTGAGAGGAGCTATGACTAAGGTGTTAATGCTTTGAATGGACTGAATAAGCTCAATGCTGATGCCATCTCTCTCTCTCTCTCTCCCTCTCCTCTTGCTGAGACAACACACATGAGGGTGGCATAAATTCAAATTGAGGAAGAATGGTTACAGGATAGATGTGTGGAATTTTTCAGTCAGCAGGTAGTTGATAGTTGGAACAAACTTCCATATGGTGTTGTGGGTAGTTTTAATAAATTTAAGAGGAACTAGAAATTATAAGAGGGGTTTGAAAAGGTACAAGTTGTCCTCTTGCTGAGACAACACACATGAGGGTGGCATAAATTCAAATTGAGGAAGAATGGTTACAGGATAGATGTGTGGAATTTTTCAGTCAGCAGGTAGTTGATAGTTGGAACAAACTTCCATATGGTGTTGTGGGTAGTTTTAATAAATTTAAGAGGAACTAGAAATTATAAGAGGGGTTTGAAAAGGTACAAGTAATTTGAGGTGGTATGCTATAAAACCAGGAATTGAAAATGGACCAAAACACTCTTCAGAACATTGGTATCCATTCCCCAATTCTGAGAAGCCTGGAAAATTGACATGTGACTTATTATTTACAAAGTTATTTAGTTTTTGAAAGGATTTTCTGTTCCCAGCTTTTTTACCATGTAACCTTTTTAACAATGTCAAACGAAATTCTTAAAAATACAAGGTTAACCAAAAAGTTTTTCTTGTAGGCAAGACTTTCATTATTATTGCAACATAACATTATTGAGTATTTCAGTGGAAAAATTTATTGCTTCTGTAAATTTGAGTATGACTTTAACTGAAGGTTTCTGGATTACTAGCAAAAAAGATTTTGATTAGGCTTAGTTTACCAGTTGAAATCTTTCTCAATTAATTTTTGAAACTGCACATGATCAAAAATCATAAAACTAACATGCATACTTTAACTGTAAATAAGAAAAAAAGATAAGCTATATACAAAACAAGGTTGGTTGTAAGAAATATGAGGATAAAGACAGCTTAACAAATAGATATTTATTTACAGTATACCCAGTATAAAATAAAATATAAGTACAATTCAGTAGCTTTCGGAACTCGTGTCCCTTTATCAACTGACAAATTTGAATACATTACAAGCAAAGTGTGGCACGTTACTCATTCGTCATTGTTGTAGCATGGACGTGTGCTGCCTTGCGCCAGTGATCATCCATCAATAAAACGGTTGTCTCCAGGATTGGATGTATACGCATGCCTTACATAAAGACATGCTGTAACACTGGGCATAACGTTTCATAAAAATGAGTTTTTTTGGAAGGAGGATGATGCTATATAAGCTTGCTTATATAGCATCATCTTCCATTTTTGTTTGATGCTATATAAGCTTGCTTATATAGCATCAAACAAAAAAGAAAAACACTACCCACTTTATCTGTCCATACTTTCTAATAATTTGTCTAATTCTTCCCAAAATTTATTCAAACCAGCTATCTCCACAACACCAGATGGAATTTTGTACCAAGAATTGACCACTGAAAGCAAATTTTCACTCATCTGTCCTACAACCACCCTTTTTTCGATTTAAATTTATGTTTCTTTATGTGTTTTGTCTGAGCAGAAGTTAGGATGCCATCCGCACTTAATTTACTCAATTCATTTATGGCCTTAAATGCTTTGATCAGGTTTCCTCACAGCTTCCTAGTTTCTAGATGATGCAAATTTCAGAACTGAAGTCTTTTATGGTAAGAGTACCCTTTTGTGTCCTTGACTAATCTTGTTGCTCTGCCATTCTCTGCATTACAAATAACATTATGCACTATGCCCTTCTCTGCAGCTGTTTCAACAAATTCACAGCCTTCCTAAAATGAGGCTTCCACACCTGTATGCAGTACTGAAGATGCAGCCTAACTATTGCTTTATACAATGGGATAAACACCTTATCCCTGCTGGCAGAATTCCTTTATATCATTGACAGAACCCTATTAGATGTTCTGGCAGCCTGACTACTGCTCAGAAACAAAGGCAGCTATAACATGGTAGCACTGCCTGAAAGTTTAAAAATGAAAATACAACACATTTTAGTATAAAATGATGCAAGGGAGCAAGTTTATTATAGCATCAGCCAGAAAACAAAAAAAAAAAGTGAATTGAATATTTAGTTAATCAACAACAAACTCTTTAAAAAAGCAGCTATTTTACAATGTGCAGTGCTTTAAGCAGGAATTTTTATATTCTGTGTATATGCCATATTTTGTTCAGATTTCTGTTTCAACAATTTTAAAAAAATTTAGAGTAGCTTGACAAAATTTTCCAAATATAAAATTTCTTGAAAATTTTTTCATTAGAGTAGAGTTGATATATACAGATGGATGGATGGACAGACATGCTGGAGACACTTTGCACATTTGTGAACCCACCTAAAATTGCATCTCTTTAGTATATATAGGAACGTGTGTTAATTTCAAAAACAGATTAAGGACAGTTGCAACAAATATTAAAATGCTTTATGGGCAGGAACTCATATTTTACATTTCAGCATAAAAATTAAAAATTTAACTATTTATACTTTCATTATGAGAAATGGGATTGGGTGTAGTATACTCTTTTCACCTTCCTAGAACTGGCTCTAGTTATTGTTATCTATCAGAAATTTTTATGTTTTATTTCTTATGGAGTTATATATGATCAGAAGACTTTCTTGCTAAAATTTTCTAGTTTTAATCTGAAATGATCTTAGCAGTAAGTCTTAAATGACCAGTATAATTGGGTGTAGTATATTCCTTTCACCTTCCTAGAACTGGCTCTAGTTATTGTTATCTATCAGAAATTTTTATGTTTTATTTCTTATGGAGTTATATATGATCAGAAGACTTTCTTGCTAAAATTTTCTAGTTTTAATCTGAAATGATCTTAGCAGTAAGTCTTAAATGACCAGTATAAGATCAATAAATGATCTTAACATTAGGAACTGTTTTATAAGTTGTATATTGTGGTCTTAATATAATGTTCATCCTATCTTTTTGATGAATAATATTAATTTATTTTAGAATGATATGGAACAACTTCTCTAAGTTATTTTGATGTGATATGTTCCATGTAAATTTCATTTGTATTATTAAACAAAAATATAAGTAAAGTTCATTTGTATTATCATTCTGCATATTCTGAACTTTAAAAACTAGCATTGAAAGTTGTTTCTTAAGTCATCCTTGTTCTGGTTCAAATCTGTAGTAAAGTAAAACAGAAGTTTTAGCCAACTTGGTTTAGAAGTAACAGATTGATTTGCATTTTATCATTTTGTTTTTCAGATCCAGTTAATTTATTTATTGGCCATCCTAACCATGGAAAATATGGTGTTATTGTAGTACATCAATCAAAAAAAACACTCATTCCTTGCCGACCAACATCATCACATTTAAATGTAACACTATGGAAATTACCTGAGGGAAAAGACCCAGAATTTATTCCTGCTAATGAGGAAGTCATATTCGATCCTAAAGAAGGCTTTACTATTCGTTTTCCTAATATTTATTTTACTGGAAGCTTCCAGTGTAAAGGAACACTAGATGATTTTGAAGAAGATTATAACTTCATTCTTCATTATTTGCGTAAGCAATATTTATAGATTTTATTTACATTTTATATAAATCAAATAAATATTTATTGATTTAAATGTCAAGCTATTACATTAAAGCAGAGGTTCTCTAAATTTTTATACCTTGTGTCCCCCTTAAATTATTTCCCAAATTTCATGTACTCCCATCTTCCAGAACATGCAAATAAACAGATTTTACATTAAATTTAGCTATTAGTTTACATACTTTTATAAATTAATCTATATATCAATACATTTAATCTCAAAGTTGAAATAAAATACACTGGGTGCTTGGATTAGTCAGATGGTGTGTCCATATTTTATTTAAAAAAGTGCTCTATAAAAACAACAAGCAAAGAACCCAAGAGTGTGCACCATCCTTTGGGAGCCCCTGCATTAAGGTGAATTAGAAGAAAAATCTGTTTTTAAGAACTTAAAAGTGGATTTTTTTTGATAACTTTTACTAGTATTGGAACTTTAATTGGTGTGTAATTCTTTATTATAAATTATGGTGTGGGATATTTTTAAAAGTATGCAATTGTATTATAATTAGTAGTATGTTGAATATATTGTGTTTTTTTGTTTTGTTTTTGTAATTTTTATTTTAATAATGGTTAATACAGGAGTGAGTCAGAATGCTACAGCACAGGTTTGAGTGACTCAAACTGGAATGGTTGTGGACAGTTTTTTAATTAGTGAATTCATTGAATGTATTGCCTGTGTCATGTACTTTGTATTTCAAGGTCATTCTGATGGATAATCCTAATTCATTTGATGATTCTTGTTTATATCCCAAGATGTATGGTGTGTAAAGTGAAATTAAAACTTTATGCCCTAGAGTGAAAGGAAATCAGGAACTTGCTGCCAAAAATCGAAGCATCCAGTGGTAAAGATAGGTGGTCTTTAACCATATGGGTTTGTTAAGGGAAAGTCTAGTCTGACCAATTTGATTGGATACTATGACGTGGTCACAAAGGAACTGGATTCAAAAAATAATTCTGACATCATATACGGATTTCAGGAAAGCTTTTGATACTGTTAAAAAACAACTTGGAAATATGGCATTAAAGGCAAGTTGCTACAATGGATAAAAGGATGGTTGAGTGGGAGAAAACAGAGAGTGGTAATCAATGGACACTGCTCTTCGTGGGCTAATGTAGGGTTGAATTTGAAAGTGTCTGCAATTCTGCCTAGACACGATAGGAGGGAGTATATGATGAGAGCCTTGTTGATCAATTCAGCCCTGGAAAGATTGTGCAAGTCTCAAGGGGTAGAATTTTTTTTCAGCCAGGTCTGTACTTGTTAACAGGAGAGACTGCTTCTACAGGAATGGGATACACTTAAACAGAAAGGGTGCAAGAATATTTGCTGATGCTATCGAGGCAGTGTTAGGTGGGTAGGAAAACTGCTAGCGTGGGGGATACACAGATTAAAGGTTAACAGTGGCCGCAGGCAGAGGCAAAAGTGATTCTTGCACTGCTTCTATTAGAATGGACAGCAGATTGAAAAGCAAGGTAATGGAGATTTCCAGGATTGGCAGGAGTCATAGTGGAACAAGTAAATACATGGGCTGTGTTAGAGTGGCTAGGAGCAGCAACAGGTGCATGTATACTTGCATGTACACCAATGCTAGGAGTATAGTTAATAAATTTGATGAGCTTGAAGTGCTAGTGAAGACATCAAAGGCAGATATTGTTGGGATATCAGAGATGTGGTGTCACACAGATATAGGCAGTGCAGAGTTGGAATTTGGGGATATTGTTGGGATATCAGAGACGTGGTGTCACACAGATATAAGGAATGCAGAACTGGAATTTGGGGACTACAATGTGTAAAGAAAGGATAGACAGGATAGGAAGGGAGGAGGGGTTATGCTATTAGTTAAGAAACACATAAGATCTAAGGAAGTGAAGCCAGTCGACATCGCTGGACAGTGCAGTGTCGAGTCAGTTTGGTGTGACATAAGCATTGGAAGATCAAAATTGAGAGAAGGAGTGTGCTATAGGCCTAATGATTCTGATGAGTATAATAAGAAACTGTACAGGGAAATAGAGTGGGCCAGTAAATCAGAGAGTCTTATAATGGGGGATTTTAATTTCCCAGATACTGACTGGAATTTGTGGGTTGGTCACTCACACACTAGCAAGGCTTTTGTGGATTTATTGGATGATTGTTTTCTACATCAGCATGTTCGGGAGGCAACTAGAGGGAGTAATACTCTTGATCTGATTATCAGTAGTGATTCTTCATGCATTAAGAATCTGCAGATAAAGGAACCACTAGGTGGCAGTGATCACAGTGTGCTGAAGTGGGATTTACTCAAAGAGGTAACTACCATCAGGGGTAAAGGGAAGCGTTTTTGCTTTCGTAAAGGCAACTGTGATGTTCTGAGACAGTATTTAAATTCTATACAGTGGGACCAACTGATGATGTTACCAACAGCAAATTGAAAATGGGAAGCATTCAAAGAACTAATCTTGGAAGCTACTAGGCTTTACATACCAACTAAGAAATATTGTTCAATGTTTAGGCCTAAATGGATGTCAGATTAACTAATGAGACATATGGCAGAGAAGAAAAATGCATGGCATACATATAAATTAATGGGTGACATGGAAGCCTATGATAGATATAAGCTGGTATGTAACCAAGTCACAAAGGAGATTAGGCAGGCAAAGGCAGATTATGAGAAATCCTTGGCAAAGGATGCAAAGAAAAACAGAAAAGAGTTCTTTACCTATGTAAACTCTAGAAGGAAAGGGATGAATCAGATTGGGCCACTGGATATTGATGGTTCAACAGTTGAGAATCCTGCTCAGGTGGCTAACAAACAAAACGAGTATTTTGCATCTACATTCACACATGAGGAGTTACTCAGGAAGGGGAATGCCAGAGGTGAAGTAAACCCCGGCAGTGAGCCAAATGATTTTGTAATAACTGAGAGGAAAGTGAAGGAGAAATTGTTGAGGATAAACATAAAAAAGCACCTGGGGTGGATGGGATCTATCTAGTTATATTAAAGGAGGCAGCAACGGAAGTAAGTAAACCCTTAGCCATAATTATGATAGCTTTTTTTGGACTCAGGGGAGGTACCCATAGATTGGAGATGTGCAAATGTGACCCCAATTCACAAAGGAGGATCAAAGGCTGACACAAGTAATTATAGACCTGTGAGTTTAACTTCTGTTCCAGGAAAATTAATGGAGGCACTGGTTAAAGAAGCACTGCAGGATCATCTAGACAAGACTTCAGTTATAGCTCGGACACAGCATTGTTTTGTTAAGGGAAAGTCTTGCCTGACCAAGTTGATTGGATACTGTGATGCAGTCACAAAAGAACTGGATGCAGGGAATAACTTTGATATTATATATTTGGATCTTAGAAAGGTTTTTGATACTGTTGCACATGGAAGACTGCTGCACAAATTGGAGCAGTGTGGCATTGTAGGCAAATTGCTGCTATGGATAAAGGGATGGTTGAGGGGGAGAAGACAGAGAGTGGTAATTAATGGACACTGCTCATCGTGGACTAATGTTATTAGTGGAGTCCCTCAGGGTTCAGTGTTGGTTCCATTATTGTTTTCTGTATTTATAAATGATATCAAGCTTAATGTCCAAGTTTGCAGACAATACAAAGGTTGGCAGGGTTGTTAAGGACACTACTTATGCCCCCATCTTTACTACTAATTTTTGCTCCACCACCTCTACATCCATACTTCTCCCAATATTCCTCCTCCTTTCCTTCACAGCAGTGCCTCCGTAGCCAGGTGGGCAGGAACAGCAGTGCATAGCACACGTTTCTTGATTAGACCAGGGTTCGAGCCCGTGACCACCAAATATAGAGGATGCGGAAAGGTCAGGGAACGACCACCGCATATCCCTGGAGCAATGTGGCCTTAGTTGCTATTGTTCCTAAAAACCAAATAACAACAACATCCTTCACAGAGCCAGTCTCTGGGGGATCCAGTACAAGATATGTACAACCTAGTACACCCTCACATGGCAGAGGATGGGAGGCAGGGAGCAGCTGACCAGATGTTGGATGCTCCATGCCTGCTAAGATGCCAGACGCTGGTCATACAACACACCAACAGATACACATCACAACTATTACACATCCTACATTACACCACACATGAACACATATGACAAAAGCCTCATCATAAGTGCACTTAAGCGGCAAATGGGGGAACCCTGTGGTCTGCAACACCAACACATTTGACATTTGTCCTTTCATACACATTATACTTCTCAAATTCAAATTCTTAATTCCTTATATCTGTGTACCACCTTGTCTCTGATATTCCAACAATATCTGCCTTGGATGTCTTGACCAGCACTTCAAATTCATCAAATATATTTACTGTACTCCTAGCATTGCTGTACATGCAAGTATACATGCACCTGTTCTTACTCTTAGTTACCCGAACACAGCCCATGTATTTACTTGTTCTATGACTTCTAGCAGTTCTAGAAATCCCTAGCACCTTGCTCCCCAGGTTGCTGCTCATTCCAATAGAAGTAGTGCAAGAATCACTTTCACCTCCGCCTGCAGCCACATTGTTAATTTATTAATTTATCAGTTGTCACATTGTTAATTTATTAGTCTGTGTATCTTCTCAAGCTAGCAGTTTCCCAAACCACCTAACACTGCCTCATAGCATCACCAAATATTTTTGCATCCTTTCTATATAAGTGTATCCAGTCCCTGTTGAAGCAGTCTCCCCTGTTAACAAGCACAGATTACTCTGAGAAAAATTCTTCTCCATGAGCCTTGCACAGTCTCTCCAGGGCCGGATTGATTGACAAGGCTCTCATCATGTGCTCCCTCTTATCGTGTCTGGGCAGAATTGCAGACACTTTCAAATTTAACCCGGCTTGTGATTTTTTTAAAACATTGATCTGTACTTGTTAAGTAAGTCCACAGATCTCTCACTGTTAATGTCATTAGTGCCAGTGTGTACAACTATATCACTTTTGTGCCGTTAAAAGGTGATATATGCTCTACAATGTCATCAACTTTTGCCCCTGGCAGGCATACCCTGGTCCTATTCCACCTATCCTTCTTGCACAATATATTTCACATTTCCCTGAAAATAGGGTCACTGACAACTAGCTCCTGTGGGATCAGCCCATTCTGCCTTGGGGATTGCTGCTGTATTGCTTGATGATCAAGTGTGATCAGGTGCAAGTTGTGGTTTTGATGTGGGCAGCTGGAAGCTTGATAGTCCTCCCCCAATTTAAATCCTTCGAGGGCATCCATCCTGGTTTTCAAGCTCTCATAAAGCCTCATAGCAATTTGACTCTGTTCCTCATGACAGGTTATTGTATAAGCTTGAACTAGTTGAAATTACTGCTAAGATTCCAAAATGGATGGCTGGGTAGCTGCAGGGCAGAAGGTTGATTAAAGGATATTCTTCACATTGGTGTAATGTAAGGAGTGGGGTCCCTCGGACCACTGTCGTTTCTTATTTCATAAATTTCATAAATGACATCGACAAAGGAATAGAAGGTGTGATGCCAAAATTTGCAGATGATGCAAAGATTGGCATAGTTGTTAATGATCAGTGCCAGGCAGTGCTCTTTAAGGATGACTTGAACAGGCTTCAAAAATGGTCAGAGAAGTGGTGGCTACGTTTTATTGCCGCTAAATGCAAGGTCCTACACTTGGGGAATAGCAACCCACAAATAAATTATACATTTGGTGGGGTTGAAATAAAAACTGTGGAGGAGGATAGGGATCTGGGAGTTACAATGCAGGCAGATATGAAGTTTTCTAAACAGTGTAAACAGGCAGCAAGGAAAGCCCATGGTGTCCTATCAATGATTTATCAAACACTATCCTGTAGAGATAGGGAGGTCATAATTCCACTGTATAAAGCAATTGTAAGGCCACATTTGGAATACTCTGTTCAAGTATAGAGATCTCATCTGAAAAAAAGACACCAAGCTTCTTGAAAGGGTCCAAAGACAGCAACTCGAATGGTGAGATTGACAGAAGGATGACCACATGAGGAAAGATTCTGATTATGTGGGCTGCAGAGCTTGGCAACCAGGCACCTGAGAGGTGACCTGATTGAGGTTTATAAGGCTCTGAGAGGGATTAGTAAAATGAATGGTCTCACTGTTATGTTGAACTATGGACCATAAATTCAAATTACAGGGTTTGAGATTTAGATTAGATTATAGTAAATTCAGAGGTCAACTGGATAGTTACCTGTGCAAGGAGGGAAGTGTATAATTTGTATTTTCTTATCTACTGGGGTTTTTATTGTCAGTGCAGCAAAAGCCCTGTGGTTTCCTTGCACTATATGGTGAATACTATTACTATATTATTAGTATTGCATACAGGTTTGGAAACCTTGTTTTAGTAAGGACATAGATCTGTTGGGTAGGATGCAGAGAAGAGCAACAAATTTAGTTGGAAGCATAAAAGGTTATTCTTACCAAGAAAGACTGGTGTTCTGTAAATTGCATTATCTGGAACCTGGACATCTGCATGGTGACAGAATTGAAATGTTTAAGGCTTTAAAAGGGTTAAGTAAAAGTAAATGCTGATATAATCTTTACTCCTTCTGAGATGATACACATACTCATGAGGGGAATTTGTGCATCTTTTCAATTTATAAATTTAAATTGAAAAAGAATAGTTGCTGAATAGATGTGTGAAATTTGCTTTCAGGTGGAGAGATTTTTTACATTTGCATCATCACATGCAAATGTAGCACTTTGGAAATTAACTGAGGGAAAACACCAAAATTTATTCCTACTAATGAGAAAGTCATGTTTGATCCTAAAAAAGGTTTTATCATTTGTTTTCTTAATATTTATTTTACTGGAACCTTTCAGGGTAAAGGAACATTTAAATGATTCTTAAATGATTACACAAACATTAAATGAATGTTAAATTGATTATTGGAATAAACTTCCACTTAGCATTTTGTAAGTGGCTAGTTTAAATAAATTTTAAGAGTGATTGGTCAAATTATTAGAAGGAATGAGCAAATAAAGTTGGTAAAATTTTATTTTATCAGCTGATACTATATAAACTTTACTTCCTTGGATCATTTTGCTAATTCCTATACCAATTTATTAAAAGTTTTCTGGATTCTGTTATACCTTTTCAAAAGTTACTGATAATAATCAGTAACTCTTGAAATTATCAGTAACAATAATTATCAGAAAGTATTCCTAATTATAATTAGGAATACCTTCTTATGTAAATTATATAAGTGTATAAATAAGCCAGTTTTATATGGATAGCCCTAATTACTGACACCTAGGGCTACTCACATATGACTGTTATGATAATAAATAGTTAGATTACTTTCTTTGTTCAAAATAATATCCTACAAACGTTTTATCTACACAATCAAATACTGTTTTTTACTATAAAAATGAATTACCCATAATGATTTGGAATTTAATGGTGTGCTATTTATACAAGATGTTACAGTTTAAAGGTAACTAAAAATCTACCTTACTTATTTTTGGATTAAGCAATTTTCCCTCTTGAACTTTTCTCCCAAATATGAGAAAAAATTAAGGTAGGAGTTTGTTATAGGCCTAATGACTGTGATGAGTACAATGAACAACTGTACAGAGAAATAAAGTGGGCCAGTAAATCAGAATGTCTTAAAATGGAGGATTTTAGCATTCTATATTCATATTTTATAAAGAATACTAAACCCAGGAAAATTTCTAAACATGCAAGTAATTTTTCTCGCTTTTGACTGAACATGCTGGCAGGATATGCTGAATGAAAAATGAGACATTCATCTGATTCACCATACAAGGACTATAAACATCAAATTACCAAATGTAACTGCTCTATAATTCTACCTCACTCCCCAATCTATGCACTTTTCTCTTCTTTTCTCCAGTTCCAGTGAAGCTTACCCTTCTGATAAGGGTAAGGGATTAAAGGGGAATGCAGGTGATCCATACCCATGCTCTGAGCACTGAGCGATTCAAGTGACAAAACTACCAGAATGTGAGGTCTGCCACTGTGAAGAGGCCTGAAGAAGCAGGGGAACTGATGGTATAATTTGGTGTGGTATTGATAAAACATGGGAAAAAATTTGTAAAATTGCAACATTGAAAAACACTAGAAATCAATTTATGATTACATTACTGTGCATGTATTTTAATCATTAAAATACACTTTAAAAATATTTTAATGGTTCATTTTAATTTCATCTCAATGGACCCCATGGTTGGAACTTGTGGGTCCATCATTCACACACTAGCAAGACTTTGTGGACTTATTGGTTGATTGTTTTCTACAGCAGCATGTTTGAGAGGCAACCAGAGGGAGTAATACTCTTGATCTGATTATCAGCAGTGATTATTCATGCATTAAGAATCTGCAGATAAAGGAACCACTTGGTGGCAGTGATCACAGTATACTGATGTGAGATTTAATCAAAGATTTAACTAACATCAGGGGTAAAGGGAAGGGCTTTTGCTTTCATAAAGGTAACTACAGTGGTCTCAGAGTTTTTAAATTCTGTAAATTGGGACCAGCTGATGTTACCAACAGCAAATTCTAAATGGGAAGCATTCAAGGAATTAATCTTGGAAGCTAACTAGGCTTTTCATATCAACTAAAAAATACTGTTGAAGGTTTAGGTCTAAGTGGATATCAGATGAATTAATGAGACTTGTGGCAGAGAAGAAAAATGCATGGGATGCATATAAATTATCAGGTGACACAGAAGCCTATGGTAGATATAAGCTGGTCTGTAATCAAGTCACAAAGGAGGTTAGGCAAGTGAAGGCAGATTATGAGAAATCTTTGGCAAAGGATGCAAAGACTTCTTCACTTATGTAAGCTCTAGAAGGAGAGGGATAAATCAGATTGGTCGACTCGATATCAACGGTTTGCCGGTCGATGAACCTGCTCAGGTAGCTGACAAACTGAATGAGTATTTTTCAGCTACATTCAGACATGAGAAATTTTGTAGAGGAGTGGAGGCCAGAAGCTTATCAAACCCTAACAGCGAGCTAAATTACTTTGTAATAACTGAGAGAAAAACAGAGAAAAAAATTGTTGAAGTTAAACATAAGAAAGGCACCTTGGGTGGACGGGATCTATCCAATTATATTAAGGGAGGCAGCAAAATAAGTAAGCAAACCTTTAGTCATAATTATGACAGCATCCTTGGACCCAGTGGAGGTCCCCAGAGACTGGAGATATGCAAATACATCCTCAATTCACAAAGGGGGATCAAAAAATGACACAGGTAATTAGAGACATGTTAATGTAACTTCTGTTCTGGGGAAAATAATAGTTCAAGTCAATAATAGTTCAAGTTAAAGAATTGCAGGATCATCTAGACAAGACTCAATTTATAATTCATACATGCATGGGTTTGTTAAGGAACAGTCTTGTCTGACCCTTGTTTTATTGGATACTATAATTTTTTTTAGCCTAAACAACTCTTCCATTAACTAACAAATATTGCAATTAATTAGATAAAATTAAGTCAGTGAGTTAAACATTATTAACTTTATGCTCTCATTCTCGTCTTGCTGCTGAACATTTCCTGGGAAGTAGATAGATTTGAATTAAAATTACTAAATCTCCTCATTCATCAGAAATATTGACTTTTATTGGATATAATATATTCATCAACAATATGGTATATAGATAAAAGTTGGTTATGAGATATTATTAAAGTATTGCATCATTGTTAGCATTAGCATTAGTAGAGGCACAGGATGCAGGAAACAAGCTTATACAGTATCAGTCAAAAAAAAAAAAAAAAAAAACCCATTTCAGTGATCCATTAGCATTAGCATTAGCATTAGTAGAGGCATATGATGCAAGAAAGCAAGCTTATTCAGCATCAGCCAAAAAAAAAAAAAAAAAAACAACCACTACTCCCATTTCACCCCTCAATTCGTTCGAAATACCTGTCCAGCTGAGCCTTAAATTTGTTTAGGCTATCAACTTCAACAACAAGCGATGGAAGTCTATTCTACAAACCAACTGCCCGCTGGCTAAAGGCGAATTTCCGCACATCTATCCGACATCCGTCCTTCCTCAATTTGAATTTATGCCCTCTCAGGTGATTATTCTGAGCAAGAGGAAGAATCCCATCGGCATTGAGCATGCTCAAGCCATTCAAAGCCTTGTACACCTCTATCAGATCACCTCGGCGATGCCTAGTCTCCAGGCTCTGTAATTTGCAAAACTTAAGCCTTTCTTCGTAAGAGCAACCCTTTGTTCCATTCACTAATCTTGTTGCCCTTCTCTGTACTCGTTCCAGCAGCTCTACATCCTTCTTGAAATGAGGCCTCCAGACCTGTATACAGTACTCAAGGTGTGGCCTGACCAATGCCTTATACAAGGGAATAATCACATCCCTGTCCCTGCTAGAAAAATTCCTGTATATCATTGACAAGACACCATGAGCTACTCTTGCAGCTCGTCTGCACTGCTCAGAGAACTTCATATCTGCCTGCACAATTACCCCCAGGTCCTTTTCATTCTCTACCACTGTCAGCGTAGTACCACAGAGTTGATACGTTGATCTGGGGTTACTGTTTCCCATATGTAGTACTTTACATTTGTCAATGTTAAACTTCATTTGCCACCTCTCAGCCCATCTGCTCAACCTTTCCAGATCCTGTTGCAGCAGCATAGTATCAGTAGTGTCCTTAACAACCCTGCCAACCTTTGTATCGTCTGCAAACTTGGACATTAAGCCTGATACACCATCATCAATGTCATTTATAAATACAGAAAACAACAATGGACCCAACACTGAACCCTGAGGAACTCCACTAATAACATTAGTCCACGTTGAGCAGTGTCCATTGATTACCACTCTCTGTCTTCTGCCACTCAACCATCCCTTTATCCATAGCAGCAATTTGCCTCGAATCCAACACTTCTCCAATTTGTGCAGCAGTCTTCCATGCGCAACAGTATCAAAAGCCTTTCTAAGATCCAAATATATAATATCAAAGTTATTCCCTGCATCCAGTTCTTTTGTGACTACATCATAGTATCCAATCAAATTGGTCAGACAAGACCTGCCCTTAACAAACCCATGCTGTGTCTGAGCTATAACTGAATTCTTGTCCAGATGATCCTGCAGTGCTTCTTTAACCAGTGCCTCCATTAATTTTCCTGGAACCGAAGTTAAACTAACAGGTCTATAATTACTTGTGTCAGCCTTTGATCCTCCTTTGTGAATTGGGGTTACATTTGCACATCTCCAGTCCATGGGTACCTCCCCTGAGTCCAATGAAGCTCTCATAATTATGGCTAGGGGTTTGCTTACTTCCTTTGCTGCCTCCTTTAATATAACTGGATAGATCCCATCCACCCCGGGTGCCTTTTTTATGTTTATCCTCAACAATTTCTCCTCCACTTTCCTCTCAGTTATTAGAAAATCATCTAGCTCACTGCCAATGTTTACTTCACCTACGACATTCCCCTTCCTGAATAACTCCTCATGTGTGAATGTAGATGCAAAATACTCGTTTAGATTGTTAGCCACCTGAGCTGGATCCTCAACTGTTGAACCATCAACATCCAGTGGACCAATCTGATTCATCCCTTTCCTTCTTGAGTTTAAATAGGTAAAGAACTCTTTTCTGTTTTTCTTTGCATCCTTTGCCAAGGATTTCTCATAATCTGCCTTTGCCTGCCTAATCTCCTTTGTGACTTGGTTACAGACCAACTTATATCTATCATAGGCTTCCACGTCACCCATTAATTTGTATGTATCCCATGCATTTTTCTTCTCTGCCATATGTCTCATTAGTTCATCTGACAACCATTTAGGCCTGAACCTTGAACAATATTTCTTGGTTGGTATGTAAAGCCTGGTAGCTTCCAAGATTAGTTCCTTGAATGCTTCCCATTTTGAATTTGCTGTTGGTAACATCATCAGTTGGTCTCACTGTATAGAATTTAAATACTGTCTCAGACCATCATAGTCGCCTTTACGAAAGCAAAAACCCTTCCCTTTACCTCTGATGGTAGTTACCTCCTTGAGTAAATCCCACTTCAGCACACTGTGATCACTGCCACCCAGTGGTTCATTTATCTGCAGATTCCTAATGCATGAAGAATCACTACTGATAATCAGATCAAGAGTATTACTCCCTCTAGTTGCCTCCCGAACATGCTGGTGTAGAAAACAATCATCCAATAAATCCACAAAAGCCTTGCTAGTGTGTGAGTGACCAACCCACAAATTCCAGTCAATATCTGGGAAATTAAAATCCCCGATTATAAGACTCTCTGATTTACTGGCCCATTCTATTTCCCTGTACAGTATCTTATTATACTCATCAGAGTCATTAGGCCTATAGCACACTCCTACTCTCAATTTTGATTTACCTATGCTTATGTCACACCAAACTGACTCAACACTGCACTGTCCAGCGATGTCAACTGGCTTCACTTCCTTGGATTTTATGTGTTTTTTAACTAATAGCATAACCCCTCCTCCCTTCCTATCCTGTCTATCCTTTCTGTAGACGTTGTACTCCCCAAATTCCAGTTCTGCATTCCTTATATCTGTGTGACACCACGTCTCTGATATCCCAACTATATCTGCCTTTGATGTTTTGAGTAATACCCCAAATTCATCAAATTTATTTACTAAACTCCTAGCATTAGTGTACACGCAAGTATACATGCACCTGTTTCTATTCTTAGCTACCCTAACACAACCCATGTGTTTACTTGTACTGCAATGACTTCCAGCAGTCTCTGAAATATCCTGCATCTTGTTTTTCAGGCTTCTGCTCATTCCAATAGAAGCAGTGCAAGAATCTCTTTCACCTCTGCCAGTGGCTACTGTTGATCCATTAGTCTTTGTTTCCCCCCAAGCTAGCAGTTTTCCGACCCACCTAACACTGCCTCGATAGCATCAGCAAATATTCTTGCACCCTTTCTATTTAAGTGTATTTAATCCATTTAATTCCAAATATTTGTGTAGTTCTGCCTTGAATTTATTTAAGCTATCAACTTCCACAACAACAGATGGAAGTTTGTTCCAACAATCAACTACACGCTGGCTAAAGACAAACTTCCACACATCTATTCTACAACTGTCTTTCCTCAGTTTGAATCTATGCCCCCTCAGGTTTGTAATCTGAACAAGAGGAAGAATCCCATCAACATTAAGCCTGGTCAATCCATTCAAGGCCTTATACACCTCAATCAGATTGCCTCGCAGGTGCCTAGTCTCCAGAAGCTGCAATTTTCAGAACTTAAGCCTTTCTTCATAAGAGCACCCCTTTATTCCCTTCACCAGTCTTGTTGCTCTTCTCTCTGCTTGTTCTAGCGACTCTACATCCTCCCTAAAATGAGGCTTCAAGACCTGTATGCAGTACTCAAGGTGTCGCCTGACCAAAGAGATAATCACCTCCTTATCCCTGCTCGCAAAATTCCTGTATATCATTGACAAGACCCCAGGCCTACTTTGCCAGCCTGTCTGCACTGCTCAGAAAACGTCATATCAGACTGCACAATTATCCAAAGGTCTCTTTCATTCTCCACTACCCTGAGTGTAACATCACATAGTTGGTACATTTCTCTGGGTTTACTGCTACCCATATGCAGTACTTTGCATTTGTCAATGTTAAACTTCAGTTGCCACTTCTCAGCCCATCTACCCAACTTTTCCAGATCCTGTTGCAGTAGCATGCTGTCGTTACTGTTAATAATATCCCTGCCAACATTTTTATCATCTGCAAACTTTGATATTAAGCTTGATATACCTTCATCAATATCATTGATAAATATACAAAACAACAATGGGCCCAACACCGAACCCTGAAGGACACCACTAATAACATTAGTCCCTGTAGAACAGTACCCATTGACCACCACTCTGTCTTCTCCCACTCAACCATCCTTTTATCCATTGTAGCAACTTGCCCTTTATGCCATACTGCTTCAATTTGTAATCAGTCTTCAATGTGCAACAGTATCAAAAGCTTTCCTGAAATCCAAGTATATGATGTCAAAATTATTTTTTGCATCCAGTTCCTTTGTGACCACATCATAGTATCCAATCAAATTGGTCAGACAAGACTTCTCCTTAACAAACTTTTGTCTAAATATCCTGCAATGCTTCTTTAACCAGTGACTCCATTATTTTCCCTCGAACAGAAGTTAAACTAACAGGTCTGTAATTACTTGTGTCACCTTTTGATCCCCTTTGTGAATTGGAGATACATTTGCACATCTCGTGGAGACTTCCCCCAAGTCCAAGGATGCTCTCATAATTATGGCTATGGGTTTGCTTACTTCCTTTGTTGCCTCCTTTAATATAACTGGATAGATCTCATCCACCCAGGTGCCTTTCTTTATTAACTTTAAAAATTTCTCCTCCACTTTGCTCTCAGTTATTACAAAATCATTCAACTCCCCATCAGAGTCTGATAAACATCTGGCTCTCTTCTCCTTGAATAACTCCTCGTGTGAATGTAGATGCAAAATACTCATTTAGTTCAGCAGCTATCTGAGAATGACCATCTACAGTCAAACCATTGATATCAAGTCGACCAATCTGATTCATCCCCCTTCCTTTAAGAGTTTATATAAGTAAAGAAGTCTTTGCTGTTTTTCATTGCATCCTTTGCTAAAGATTTTTCATAATCTGCCTTCGCTTGCCTAACCTCCTTTGTGATTTGATTACAGACTAGCTTGTATATACCATAGGCTTCTGTGTTGCCTGACAATTTATGTGTATCCCATGCATTTTTCTTCTCTGCCACAAGTCTCATTAGTTCATCTGACATGCATTTGGGCCTGAACCTAAAGCAGTATTTCTTAGTTAGAACAAAAAGCCTAGTAGCTTCCAAGATTATTTCCTTGAATGCTTCCCATTTAGAATTTGCTGTTGGTAACATCATCAGTTGGTCCCACTGTATAGAACCTAAAAAATCTCTGAGACCACTGTAGTTGCCTTTATGAAAGCAAAAACCCTTCCCTTTACCCCTGATGGTAGTTAGATCTTTAAGTAAATCCCACATCAGTACACTGTGATTACTGCTACCTAGTGGTTCCTTTATCTGTAAATTTTTAATGCATGAATAATCACTGCTGGTAATCAGATCAAGGGTGTTACTCCCTCTTGATGCCTCTCTAACATGCTGCTATAGAAAACAATCATCCAATAAATCCACAAAAGCCTTGCTAGTGTGCGAGTGACCAACTCACAAATTCTAGTCTATATCTGGGAAGTTAAAATCCCCCCATTATAAGACAGTCTGATTTACTGGCCCACTCTATTTCTCTGTATAATTGTTCATTGTACTCATCAGAGTCATTAGTCCTATAACAAACTCCTACCTTCAATTTTGCTTTCCCAGTGCTTATTTCACCCCAAACTGACTCAACATTGCATTGTAAATCTATGTCAACTGGATGCACTTCCTTAGATTTTGTTTTTCTTAACTGCATAACCCCTCCTCCAATCCTATCCTTTCTGTACACATTGTACTCCCCAAATTCCAGTTCTGCATCCCTTATACCTGAACGGCACCAAGCTCTGATATCCCAATAATATCTGCCTTGGATGTCTTAACCAGCACTTCAAATTCATCAAATTTGTTTACTATACTCCTAGCATTGGTGTATATGCAAGTATACATGCATGTGTTCTTAAACTTAGTTACTGTAACATAGCCCATGTATTTACTTGTTTCATGACCCCCAGCAGTTTCTGAAATCCCCAGCAACTGGCTCACTGGGTTGCTGCTCATTTCAATAAAAGCAGTGCAAGAATCATTTCCACCTCTGTCAGCGGCTACTGTTAACCTATTAGTCTGTGAATCCCCCCCCCCAAGCTAGCAGTTTTCCGACCCACCTAACATTGCCTCGATAGCATCAGCAAATATTCTTGCACCTTTTCTATTTAAGTGTATCCCATCTCTGTAGAAGCAATCTCTCCTGTTAACAAGCACAGACCACGCTGAGAAAAATTCTACCCCACGAGCCCTGCACAATCTCTCTGGGACCGAATTGATTGACAAGGCTCTCATTATATATTCCCTCCTATCCTGTCTGGGCAGAATTGCAGACACTTTCAAATTTAACCCTTAACTCACGACTTTTTTTCAGCATTGACATGTATTGGTTTAATAAATCTTCAGATCTCCTACACTTAATGTCATTAGTGCCGTGTACAATGCCTTTAAAAGATGATACCTGCTCTACAACATCATCAACTTTTGCCCCTGGCAAACATACCCTGGTCCTATTCCACCTATCCTTTTTGCACAAATATATTTCCCATTTCTTGACAATTAAGTCACCAACAATTTGCTAAGGTTGCACCGAAAAGGCTAAAATGCAATTGAAAGAGAAACGCAGTTGAAAGTGCTCATGATGAAATTTATTGAACCATTATCTGGTTGTAAAGGAAAAATCTGATTTTTCTGACCATGTTGATGAAAACCAGATATGTTCACCTGTTTGCTTTTCTAGTGATAAATTTTTTAAATGTTTATATCTTTATTTTCTGTCTACCTTATATTATAGTATTTCATAAATGATATCTTTTTCATATTTATTTATTGTTTTATTCACTGGTTCACTGTTTTCATTTTTTTTAAGTTTCTGAATAATAGTTTAAAGCTAAATTTAAACTGTAATTTTAACTTTTTCAGCTGATACGCTGCATATACCTCAGCCACAAATTAATGTATCAGAATTTATGCATCCAGTTTTAAATGGTTCATTTTCCCTGACCTGTTCTGTAGCTGTAGATCGAGGAACTATATTACTAATGGAATGGAGCTATCCTAATAAAGATGTAATATGTTTTGTGTATATTATGAGAATATTTATTTTAATCATACTGTGAGATATATTTTAAGAAAATGTATATTGTAGAATACAGTCAAGTTTATAATTATACAGAATAATTTTTATACCTTTTGAGTGTGAATGTGGGAAACCAAATTTATTCAATCTTAAAATTGTGTTTTATTTTTCAGTGAATTTGTTTTAGAACAGTGATATCCTATACTACTGTAAGATTCATTGTTGTTTAAATTTTTCTTTTTTAATGCAGCCACATTTTAAAATCAGCAAATAAAATTCATACTTAAGAATATTTTTTTTGATGCCTGCTTGTTAGGTAATATACATTTTCCTTGGAGATTGCTGATCTCAGCAATAATGGGAGGTACACAGGGGAGGTACCCATAGACTGGAGATGTGCAAATGTGATCCCAATTCACAAAGGAGGATCAAAGGCTGACACAAGTAATTATGGACCTGTGATTTTAACTTCTGTTCCAGGAAAATTAATGGAGGCACTGATTAAAGAAGCACTACAGGATCATCTAGACAAGACATCAGTTATAGCTCGGATACAGGATGGTTTTATTAAGGGAAAGTCTTGCCTGACCAATTTGATTGGATACTATGATGCAGTCACAAAAGAACTGGATGCAGGGAATAACTTTGATATTATATATTTTAATCTTAGAAAGGCCTTTGATACTGTTGCACATGGAAGACTGCTGCACAAATTGGAGCAGTGTGGCATTGGAGGCAAATTGCTGCTATGGATAAAGGGATGGTTGAGGGGGAGAAGGCAGAGAGTAGTAATCAATTGACACTGCTCATTGTGGACTAATGTTATTAGTGGAGTCCCTCAGGGTTCAGTGTTGGGTCCATTATTGTTTTCTGTATTTATAAATGATACTGATAATGGTATATCAAGCTTAATATCCAAGTTTGCAGACGATACAAAGGTTGGCAGGGTTGTTAAGGACACTACTGATGCTATACTGCTGCAACAGGATCTGGAAAGGTTGAGCAGATGGGCTGAGAGGTGGGAAATGAAGTTTAACATTGACAAATGTAAAGTAGTACATATGGGGAAACAGTAACCCCAAAGCAACGTATCAACTCTGTGGTACTACACTGACAGTGGTAGAGAATGAAAAGGACCTGGGGATAATTGTGCAAGCAGATATGAAGTTCTCTGAGCAGTGCAGATGGGCTGCAAGAGTAGCTCATGGTGTCTTGTCAATGATATACAGGAATTTTTCTAGCAGGGATAAGGAGGTGATTATTCCCTTGTATAAGGCAATGTTCAGGCCACACCTTGAGTACTGTATACAGGTCTGGAGGCCTCATTTCAAAAAGGATGTAGAGCTTCTGGAACGAGTACAGAGAAGGGAAACAAGATTAGTGAATGGAACAAAGGGTTGCTCTTACGAAGAAAGGCTAAAGTTTTGCAAATTACAGTGTCTGGAGACTAGGCACCGGTGAGGTGATCTGATAGAGGTGTATAAAGCCTTGAATGGTTTGAGCATGCTCAATGCCGATGGGATTCTTCCTTTTGCTCAGAATAATCACATGAGAGGGCATAAATTCAAATTGAGGAAAGACAGATGTAGGATAGATGTGCAGAAATTTGCCTTTAGCCAGCGGGTAGTTGGTTGGTGGAACAGACTTCCATCCCTTGTTGTGGAAGTTGATAGCCTAAATAAATTAAAGGCTCAGCTGGATTCGAACGAATGGAGGGGTGAAATGTGAGTGGTTCTTTTTTTTTTTTTTTTTTTTTATTTCTTTGGCTGATGCTGCATAAGCTGCTTTCTTGCATCATATGCCTCTGCTAATGCTAATAATAACTGTAATCTGTTATAATGTGTATTTCATCATTTAAATGTGTGTGTGTGTGCATGCATGCGTGCTTGTGTATAAAGATACCTGTTCTCTGTTAATAGGACTGGCTCTATGCATGGGCACACATTGTATTTTCCTGAGGTCCTACACTTTTAGAGGGATACTGACAATGGAAATAGCTAGTGTCCCCAAAAGGAGGGCTGCATTATGTACTGGGATTGTGGGGGATCTGGTAATGTAAAGATGGCCCTGTCTATCAGTATTATTTAGATTCCCCATCCAATGGGCAGTCAGACACCGTTGTGTCTGACTGCTCATTGGATGGTTTTGTTCTGAGATGACTACTCATTTCAGGACAATTATTTCCTGAGATGTTAATATAAAGGGAAAGACATCAAAGACATTAGTTCATAGTGGAATGGGTCATGAAGATCAGCTATAATTTTCAGAGAGTTGGATGCCATCAAGCAAGGTCCAAATGACATTTATTTAGAGATAGAAATACCTAGGTAAATCATTAGTAATGTAGATCTCCTTGGTTCCATGGAAATGAGGATATATATCAGTTTCTTGTCTGTTTTGTTACTTACAAAACATATACAAAGGCTTTTGCAAAAGATCATTATTATTATCTACTGCAATCAGGAATGAAATTGAAATGCTTTAGGATATACTGTGCTATATTGTACCATAGTATTGTGGCAGAGTTGCTATATCTGTAAGCATATCATAACATCTATCATTGCCAAATAGCACTTAAGAGTAGTATAAGGTAGTATAAGAACAGGGTATATAAAATGTATTAATAAATTATAGAATAAGTTACTTTGATAGCTTAATGTTTATAAAATAAGATGAAAAAATCTTGTGTCAGTTTCTTAAAATGCAGTTTCTGAAATTTAATCTTTTTTATATTAGTATGTATGAATACTCCACAAAATGAGCATCATTCAATAATCAACTTTTTGACCAAAGAAGAGGGCAGGAATGCTAAAGAATTCTATGAAAGAATGACTAGCATGTTCTGGGGAAGTACTCCCCAGTTATGCTACTATTGTTAGATGGTTGTCAGAGTTCAAAAGAGGATGGGAGTCTGGTTGACCATCTGAAGCAATCAATTCTAGGAAAAATGAATTGAAAATCTTAGAAAACAGAAGAATTAGCATTAGTAGAAGCATATGATGCAAGAAAGCAAGCTTATGCAGCATCAGCCAAATAAAAAAAAAAAAAAAAAAAAAAAACCACTCCCATTTCACCCCTCCGTTTGTTCGAAATACCTGTTCAGCTGAGCCTTAAATTTATTTAGGCTATCAACTTCCACAACAAGGGATGGAAATCTGTTCCACCAACCAACTACCCGCTGGCTAAAGACAAATTTCTGCACATCTATCCTACATCTGTCTTTCCTCAATTTGAATTTATGCCCTCTCAGGTGATTATTCTGAGCAAGAGGAAGAATCCCATCGGCATTGAGCATGCTCAAACCATTCAGAGCTTTATACATCTCTATCAGATCACCTCACCATTGCCTAGTCTCCAGACACTGTAATTTGCAAAACTTAAGCCTTTCTTCATAAGAGCAACCCTTTGTTCCATTCACTAATCTTGTTGCCCTTCTCTGTACTCATTCCAGCAGCTCTACATCCTTCTTGAATGAGGCCTCCAGACCTGTATACAGTACTCAAGGTGTGGCCTGACCATTGCCTTATACAAGGGAATAATCACCTCCTTATCCCTGCTAGAAAAATTCCTGTATATCATTGACAAGACACCATGAGCTACTCTTGCTGCTCGTCTGCACTGCTCAGAGAACTTCATATCTGCCTGCACAATTACCCCCAGGTCCTTTTCATTCTCTACCACTGTCGGTGTAATACCACAGAGTTGATTCGTTGCTCTGGGGTTACTGTTTCCCATATGTAGTATTTTACAAATTTGAATGTTAAACTTCATTTGCCACCTCTCAGCCCATCTGCTCAACCTTTCCAGATCCTGTTGCAGCAGCATAGCATCAGTACTGTCCTTAACAACCCTGCCAACCTTTGTATCGTCTGCAAACTTGGACATTAAGCTTGATATACCATTATCAGTATCATTTATAAATACAGAAAACAATAATGGACCCAACACTGAACTTTGAGGGACTCCACTAATAACATTAGTCCACGATGAGCAGTGTCCATTGATTACCACTCTGTCTTCTACCCTTCAACCATCCCTTTATCCATAGCAGCAATTTGCCTCCAATGCCACACTGCTCCAATTTGTGCAGCAGTCTTCCATGTGCAACAGTATCAAAGGCCTTTCTAAGATCCAAATATATAATATCAAAGTTATTCCCTGCATCCAGTTCTTTTGTGACTGCATCATAGTATCCAATCAAATTGGTCAGGCAAGACTTTCCCTTAACAAAACCATGCTGTGTCCGAGCTATAACTGAAGTCTTGTCTAGATGATCCTGCAGTGCTTCTTTAACCAGTGCCTCCATTAATTTTCCTGGAACAGAAGTTAAACTAACAGGTCTATAATTACTTGTGTCAGCCTTTGATCCTCCTTTGTGAATTGGGGTCACATTTGCACATCTCCAGTCTATGGGTACCTCCCCTGAGTCCAAAAAAAGCTATCATAATTATGGCTAAGGGTTTGCTTACTTCCGTTGCCGCCTCCTTTAATATAACTAGATAGATCCCATCCACCTCGGGTGCTTTTTTATGTTTATCCTCAACAATTTCTCCTTCACTTTCCTCTCAGTTATTACAAAATCATCTAGCTCACTGCCAGGATTTACTTCACCTCTGGCATTCCTCTTCCTGAATAACTCCTCATGTGTGATTGTAGATGCAAAATACTTATTTTGTTTGTTAGCCACCTGAGCAGGATCCTCAACTGTTGAACCATCAATATCCAGTGGACCAATCTGATTCATACCTTTCCTTCTAGAGTTTACATAGGTAAAGAACTCTTTTCTGTTTTTCTTTGCATCCTTTGCCAAGGATTTCTGATAATCTGCCTTTGCCCCTAATCTCCTTTGTGACTTGGTTACATATAAGCTTATATCTATCATAGGCTTCCATGTCACCCATTAATTTATATGTATCCTATGCATTTTTCTTCTCTGCCATATGTCTCATTAGTTCGTGTGACATCCATTTAGGCCTAAACTTTGAACAATATTTCTTAGTTGGTATGTAAAGCCTAGTAGCTTCCAAGATTAGTTCTTTGAATGCTTCCCATTTTGAATTTGCTGTTGGTAACATCGTCAGTTGGTTCCACCGTATGGAATTTAAATACTGTTTCAGACCACAGTAGTCACCTTTATGAAAGCAAAAACCCTTCCCTTTACCCTTGATGGTAGTTACCTCTTTGAGTAAATCCCACTTCAGCACACTTGATCATTGCCACCTAGTGATTCTTTTATCTGCAGATTCTTGATGCATGAAGAATCACTACTGATAATCAGATCAAGAGTATTACTTCCTCTAGTTGCCTCCCAAACATGCTGCTGTAGATAACAATCATCCAATATATCCACAAAAGCCTTGCTAGTGTGTGAGTGACCAACCCACAAATTCCAGTCAATATCCAGGAAATTAAAATTCCCCATTATAAGAGACTCTAATTTACTGGCCCACTCTGTTTCTGTGCACAACTGCTCATTATACTCATCAGATTCATTAGGCCTATAACATTACACTCACTTTCATTTTTTCTTTCCCAGTGCTTATGTCACATGAAACTGACTTGACACTGCACTGTCCAGCGATGTCGACTGGCTTCACTTCCTTGGATTTTATGTGTTTCTTAACTAATAGCATAACCCCTCCTCCCTTCCTATCCTGTCTATCCTTTCTGTACACATTGTACTCCCCAAATTCCAGTTCTGCAGTACTTATATCTGTGTGACACCACGTCTCTGATATTCCAAAAATATCTGCCTTTTGATGTTGTTAACAATACCTCAAATTCATCAAATTTATTTACCAAACTCCTAGCATTGGTGTTGTACACGCAAGTATACATGCACCTATTCTTATTCTTAACTACCCTAACACAACCTGTGTGACCTTAAAAAAGTACTTAGCATTTCCCACTGAAGCATTTTAACAATAATACACGAGAATTTGGGAATGTCCAAAGTTTGTATAAGATAGGCTTCCAGAATCCTTTTCATTCTTAACAAACATCAAAGGGTGGAGTTATTAGAAGAGAATTTAAAATCAATTTTTAGTAATCGAGATAGATTTTTTATCCTATTTAATGATTTGAGATGAAACTTGGCTAAGTTTTTATGATTCTGAATTGAAATTTGAAAGCATGCAATGGAAGCACTATGGATCTCAAATTCTGAAAAAGTTTTGAACCAACTATCAGTTGGAAAAGGGTTGACCTCAAGTTTCTGAGACACAAAATAGTTGTTGTTAATTAATTATCTTGCAACTAAAACAACAATAATGGGAATATTATGCTATCATTATACCAAAGCTAAAAGCTGCAGTTTGGGAAAAAAGAGAGGAAAGTTGGGTTATCAGGTTTTGCTTCTCAATGACAGTGCACCTTTGCACAAAGCCTGGGTTTCACATGCTAAAATAGTAATAGTATTCACTGTATAGTGCAAGGAAGCCACTGGCAAAAAAAAAAAAAATCAATCAAATAGATAAGAAAACACAAATTATATGCTTCCCTCTTTACACAGGTAAGTATCCAGTTGACCCTTGAATTTACTCAAACTGTCAGCTTCAACTACATGCAACGGCAACTTGTTCCAGCTATCAACAATTTGCTGGCTATAAAAGAAAATTTTCTGCAATCTAATCTAAACCTCAAGCTCTGTAATTTGAATTTATGACCCCTAGTTCTGGAATTGTTTAGAATCTAGTGTATAGTGTTATCTGTAATGTGGCTCCAGGGGTTCCCCCAACTCTGCATCAGGCAATATGATGAATACAAAACTGTGGGATTGTGTTGTTCATCCGGCCTCTTAGTTTAGGGGCTTTTGTTTTCACACAGAAACCTCTAGTTTACTGTCCAACACCAAGAGGAGGTGGGCCAGGCAGTAGGGAGTATGAAGCTCTGGAGGTGTAAACCCTGTGGTAGCCAAGGCTACAGACAGGGAGAATCCAGTAAAAAAAAAAAAAGTGAAAGTAGAAGATAGTAGTGGGGAGACAGGAAGTGAGGGTTAAAGTGAAAGAGGGGGTACGAGACGCCCATTCTTCACTCTTGCCACAGGTGCAGTTTGGGTCATAAGTCAGCCCTAAGAAGGTTAATTTTGCCTTTAGGGAGCTGTGACCTGTTAATATAAAGGTAGTGAAGTTTAAAACCAAAAGACAGATAAAGCTCTAGTGGCTCCAGGGGTTTCCCCCATCTCCACATTGTGTATTTTGTGTGTCACAGTACTGCTAGAGGTTTTAAAAAGTGTAAAATGCATGTTAGTGTTGTGTAGTGTCATGTTATGTTGTTCCTCTGACCATTTAGCTGTTGGGCCCCCGAGGGGATCCCCCCCATTGCCCATCCTTAACCACGTGGAGGCAGGCAGGCAGTTTTTTTTTTTGGTAGTTGTTGGCGCATCGGCTTCTGTGGCCATAATGCATCTCCCAAGGTGTTTTTGCAGTACTTTGATCCAAGCCCGAGGTGGGATTCGAACCCGCGACCTTTGGGTTGCCAGGCAGGTGCTTTACCCACCTGGCTAGCCCGGTCGGCCAGGCAGGTAGTAGAGGGATTGCAATGGTACTCTGGCAGATCCTGCCGCTTAATTTCCGATGATTTCAGCGGCAAGGACCTATGTATTAAAAAAAAAATGCACATGTTCAGATAGAGTAGGGGGTTGAAGACTGAAGAAGGGAGGAGAAAGGCAGAAGTATGTAGATGAAAGGGAAGGCATCCCTCTGATTCAATGGAGATATCGCCATCAGGCAAAAGTTGGAGAGGGAGAGAAAGAGTCCATGCTACCGCATGGATAGATCGCCATACGTCCATTAAGATGTGGTCAGGAATCACCAGCAAGTGGTCTGCCAGGGTGGTCTGAAAACTCTTTCCATACCTAGATGGCATCAGGTTTGAGTCCAGTCCGAGTTTGGAAACCAGGGTACAGTGACTGCATTTTGCTGGGTTCCATTCTACTTATTGTCTTGTGCTGCCTGAGGCAGTTCCAGTTAGGGTCCATTACTTGGGGTTTGTATTTAGTGTAGAGTTCTATTCTAGCCTTTTCCAAAATAGGAGTGTACAGTTTCTTCTCGGTCCATTTCTTGCTGCAATTTGTGCCCTTCTTCTTGCAAAGAGGGCCTGCACTATCTAGTAAGGGCCTTATACTCTTTGTCTGTATCCAGAAGGTGGTGTTCCTGGTCCTGGGGAATAAATCTAACTCTGGTGATTAAAAAACCATGCAGGTCATCATATAGCTGGCACTCATGAATAACGTTTCGCCAACTCTTGGGCTCACTGCAAGCACAGAGAAAGTCTTCCAGAATACTAAGGGTTGCAAGTTTTTCGTTGAAGGCACCATGCCCCATAAAGAGAAAGGTTGTGTTCAGTCCTGGTTGGAACCATTGTGGTAATTTTGGGAAAACTTTGTCTACATAGGGTGAGAATCTTCGGGTGACCTCACCCTTAGTGGTGGTGGTCCATCTATTTTGTCATTCTTTTCATAGGTGAGCTGTAAGTTGGATTTTTTTCTCTTCTCTTATCATTTGCTGGTTCAATGATGAATTCTAGGGATGTGACTGAGATTCCTTTTGACAAGTAATATAAAAGACCACACCATACAATCTCCAAGTCCAAGAGGAGGGCCACTGCCAGGACCTGGAGTGCCAGTATACTAAGTGCTACAGCCACGAATCACAGCGAGTAAGATTGTTTGCTGTATTGAATACAAGGTTCTTCTGTTGACTGCCATTGTTATTTTATGGTACCAAATTGCAGCTGCATAGGATATTGCTGGTATAAATGTTGTTTTATAGTACAAGGCAAGTATACACTTGTTCAGGTCCCAGTCCCATCACGTAACATGGGTGACTAGAGCAGAGTAATTTCTGATTTTTGCTCTGATGTGCTTGAGGTGCGGATGGAAAGAGAGGTTGCTATCAAGAATGACACCAAGGTACTTCAGTTGGGTGGTGAGTTTGATAGTAACTCTGTTGATTTTTATCTGTGGTGGCCTCCTTATATTCAGGATCCTCTGAGTAAGATCAATGAGATTTTGAGGAAATTTTCCTCCACCCAGTTTTGCAGGGTTGCAAGTGCTTAATTTGCCTGGGCTTCCAATTCAGCTCTGTTGTCTGTGGCTATAGTCAAAATGAGGTCGTCAGCAAATGCTTAGGACTGCACATCCCCAAGATTCATATGGAGAAACTCATCAAAAATGATATTCCACAGCAAGGGTCCCAGGACCGACCCCTGTGGGCATCCTCTACGAATCGCTATGGTAATCCGCTTGTATGGCATGACAACTTCAATTTGCCTAGTAAGAATTCCATCTTCATTCATTTTACTAAACCTCAATGGAGTGCCTTATAAAAAGTTTATGGAGTTCCTTATAAACCTCAATCAGGTCACATCTGAAGTGCCTAATGGTCAAGCTCTGTAACCCACATAATCATTCTTTCCTCATATGGTCGTTCTTCTGCCAATCTCACCATTCGAGTTGTCTGTCTTTGAACCCTTTCAAGAAGCTCAATGTCATTTTTCAGATGAAGTCTCCATACTTGAACAGTGTATTCCAAATGTGGTCTTACAATTACTTAATACAATGGGATTATGACCTCCCTATCTCTACAGGATAGCATTTGATAAATCATTGATAGGATGCCATGGGCTTTCCTCGCTGCCTGTTTACATTGTTCAGAAAACTTCATATCTGCCTGTACTGTAACTCCCAGATCCCTATCCTCCTCCACAGTTTTTATTTCAACCCCACCAAATGTATAATTTATTTGTGGGTTGCTATTCCCCAAGTGTAGGACTTTGCATTTAGCGGCATTAAAACATAGCCACCACTTCTCTGACCATCTTTGAAGCCTGTTCAAGTCATCCTTAAGGAGTATTGCCTAGCACTGATCATTGACTGTGCCAATCTTTACATCATCTGCAAATTTTGACATCATGCCTTCTATCCCTTCATCAATGTCATTTATGAAATTGAAAAAGAACAGTGGGCCAAGAACCAATCCTTGAGGGACCCCACTCCTGATGTTACATCATGTGAAGAATATCCATTAATCACAACCCTCTGCCTTCTGCCCTGCAGCCACCCAGCAATCTATCTTAGAATTTTACCAGATTCTAAGATAGATTGCATATCTGCCAACCCAGATTGTGATGGAGAATCTGTTCATTTTGACTTGATTTGGCCCATTCTGTATCTTATCTTACTATCACAGTAAAGTTTCTCTGTCTTTTTGCAAAACCCCCGTTTTTCTCTCTCTTTTTGCAGAAAATAGTAAAACTGTACTTTCACTTGCCTTTTATATTTGTGAGGGTCATTTCCTGCATGTCTTGGGGCACTTGAACAAGTAGGTATTGCTTTTTATTAAATGGATTTCATCTGTGAAGAGTCATCATGCTAAGTAATGCTGGCATCTGTTGTTTATAATGTTCTAACATCAACAGATGCATTTGAATGAGATGTAGAATGTGCATCACTTGAATAGAATTCTATTTCAGTATCAGATGACATATTATAAAAAGCAGATTTAATGTCATCAGCTTCAACATACTGTCTATCCCTGTTCCAGTGTGCCAATTCACCCCTGATGTTCCAGGCTGTAGATACATTATAGCAACCCTCTGGGGTGAAATTTTATAGGAAAACACTTTTTACAAAGTGTTATGTTTTGTTTTACAAAACATTTTACTTTTTACAAAGTGTTATGTGTGATGTTTTGTTTTTTGCCAACTAAAGAATTAAAAAAATTCAGAAAGCATAACCTTCAAAAAATTTTACCTTTTCTTCTTGTGGAAAATGCTAAACTAGATAAAATAACTTCAACATAAACCAAGATTATATACTAAACTAGATAAAATAACTTCAACGTAAGGAAAGGATATATGAAACTGTGAATCAAGTATACAACTTTTATAGTGCTCTATAGACAGTGGGACTGGCACTAAGCAAATTTCCTAGTCAGAATGCAGTAGTTCAGTCAGTGTGCTGATATCGCTCCGTTGTTCATTTAGGCACAAAAATTGCAATTTGTTTGGATGCGAGTTTGCGTTCAGGCAGTGAATGTATTAAAACTGGAATTTTTTTCTTAATTTTGTTAACGAATAAAGCCATAATAAATACCTGAGAATAGTTTGCCAGAGTTCTTCAGTTAGACATGAAAAAAAAGAAAAAAGAAAAGTGAACTTTATTCTGCAGGTTTTCATTTTCAGTGAAATGTGTAGAATACTGGCCTAGGGATGATACCCTCTCTCAACTTATAAAGAGATCAAGATTAATAAAAGAACTTAAAGTTTATTAAAAGGTAATATATGTATATATATAATTATTAGAGATTTATCTTTAAAGAAAAAAAATTGTGTGTTTAACTCCTTTGCTCATGTTGCTGATAGATTCTAGAAATATGAGGTAATGCACTGCCATTCCATATCATTAAATTAATAAAGGCTTCCTTCTTAATCACAGTTAAAAAAGACCAATGAGAGACAAGTGCTGAGACAATATGAGAACATAAAAACAGGTTGAAGTGGTGAAACTTCACTGTAAGGTGTCTTATAGATGTTTAAATAACAAATAAACAAAAAAAAAAAAGCATTAGTGTATATATGTTGTACCATCAAGGTGATTTGTATGCTAATATGATCCAGTGAAGTATTACAACTTTAAATATTTAATACACTTATAGCAAAATCTGACTAATTCTATGAATGAATTTGGTAAATTATAAACTTTAGTTTGATGCTAATGACATTCTATCATGATGGCACTCAAAAGTTTGCTAGCTCCAAACAGAATTCATAGATGGCAAGTTTGCCCAGCTGGGTTATTGGAAGTGTTAAGTTGAATATTATTTCACCTTAACTTAAATATAATTATATTGAAATTTTACTGAAATGTTTGCAGACCTTTCTGGTATGGGACATGTGTTACCAAGGGACATGATGTTGAACAAGTTTTATGAAACATACTGAAACAAATCAATTTTCCAAAAAAAAAATAAAAAGTTTCCAGTACTTTTGAATATCATTGAAGATAAATAAATAATATTTTGCAGATCATTTCTGACAATTTCAGTATGAGAACCTATATGATGCTATTATTAAATAAGAAAGAATTGATGTACAGTGGTCCTTGGGGAACTGACAAGTGTACAAGGAAGCATAAAAATAAATTATTCCAAGTCATTCTTAGCATTTTAATTATTTCTCATAGCAGTGTTAAGTTTCAGAGAATATTTAACCTGGTGAAAAAAAAAAAGCTGAATTAGATCTCTGGTGCAGTTTTAGAAATGCTCTCAATGGCCAAGTCTGAACAGCAGTGCCATTATTATAAACAAAACTTTGACTCATCATTTCTGAAGATGAACAATGTCTCTCCTACAGTACCTTTCTTGAAGCAGTCATAATCAACCAATGTCTAACAGATAATCCAAACAGAAATTCACAGTAAGAAAAATTTTAGGTAAGCTAATATGTACCTTTCTTGAAGCAGTCATAATCAACCAATGTCTAACAGATAATCCAAACAGAAATTCACAGTAAGAAAAATTTTAGGTAAGCTAATATGTACCTTTCTTGAAGCAGTCATAATCAACCAATGTCTAACAGATAATCCAAACAGAAATTCACAGTAAGAAAAATTTTAGGTAAGCTAATATTTAAAAGAATACTATCCTAGTAAACAATCCAATAGCTGTATTTTAATGTAAAATGCATATTTTGTCAGCAAAACTTAAAATTTATAGTGCAGCGTGAACTTACTACTTTTTACAAAAAAATTCTTATTTTCCTCCTGTTTTTTGGGTAGGACTCCTGAATTTTACAAAAAAAAAAAAAAAAAAAAAAAAAAAACACCTATTTTGGGAAAAAAACCTCTCATTTTCCTCCTGCCTACCTGACAAGCTTTTTGAAAGTCAAAAGTTGATAGCTATGTTTTTACCAGTTCTTCTATGTGATTGACTTATTTTTTATTAAATTTATTGACTATATTATTTATTCTTTTATCTCCCTGGGAAGTTGGTTAAAATTTGTAAATGAAGAAACTTTGGGTATAATAAAACAATTACCTACATAACTACTTCAGTAATGTTCCATTTAAAAAATTAAATAATAAAATAATGAGGACAAGAAAAATAAACAGAAGTAAATATTATTGAATACTTTTACCAACAGCCTAAGAGGATATTCTCACATATGGGAATGAATGGAAAGGAAAGACTTCAATTTTTTACCTGTGATTTACACAGAACACTTCCTTACAACTTTGGTGGCCACAAGAAAGTGTTTTGTGACCAGTGGAACACCTTAAACTGCACTAAAAAATCAGTGCAAAACATATATTCCCAAGAAGAAAACACATTATGATATGCTTTATTTAGCATGTAGAATCTTGGTCATAATCTCTTGTCATATAATACAGGTCAAACCATTTATCCAACAAGCTTTCATAAATGAGACAAGCTAATTTTCAGAATTTTCTAGTTTTTTATGACCAGTACATATAATACCTGAACTATCAGCAAACTGTGCTCTTAAACACTGCTTGGAAATGGCAACCAGAAACAAAGTGCTTCATACTTGTGACCAGATACCTTTGGCACAATACATGCTTGTCTTTTTATTAACCAAAATATTAAATAACTATAGAGTATGCAATTATAAAGGCAAAAGTAAAGAATACAGCTATAAACACCTCAGAAAAGTTTTACATGGTTGTTCAGTTAGTTACCAAACTTTTTTCTGTGGATTTTTAATTTCCAAAGCAATGCAAATAATACACCCCAGGGATGATACTTTCCACTCACTTTATAAAGTAATAAAGATTTTTTTTTCAAAGAAAATAAATTGAGAGATGTCCTTATCCTTTGGGAGACAAATCATTCTTGATTTGGCTTCTGATATAGATAAGGATATGTCCTCATAATCTCTCTATTCACAAATCAGTTCTTGAGCAAACATGTCCTAAACTGAGTGCAGTTTTTGGTAAGTTTTAATTATTGTGAAATTTAATATAAATATTGTAGTGTACAATATTTTAGAAAGTATATAATTGTGTTATTTCTATTTTTAATTTAAGGTTTCTTAGATATATTGGGGTAGGCATAAGTATATTTGTTGCTAAGGGATTAGTTTTTAGTGTTGATTTCAAAAGTAGGTTACCAGGGAATTAGCTTTTGGCAGGTTTCTCATTGGTTGGTTACTCATCAAGCGATACAACTTGGATAGAACCAGTTTTATAAAATTTACCATTACTTAAAACTATATTCAGTATATTGTGATAATTTTTGTAATTTTACTTTAACATGTTATTTTTGAAATTGGCAATTGATGACATGAATTTGTAATTTAGATATTTTGTAATTTTAAATTTTATTTAAAACAGATTATGAATTCAACTAGAAAAGTTAGCCATAACATACCAAGCGATGTCATACCTGTTGGTGGAAGTGCCAGCAGTGATTCTCCTGTTATTCATGATCTTTTTGTTTGCACTTATTATTGCATATATGTAAAGCATTCACTAGCTGATGTAGAGACATTTCTTTGTTCTAGTCAAGAAGGCAACAAAATGAATTCAAAACTTTGGGTATGATTGAGTGTTGCTGAGGAAGTGAGGTGATGCTGTGGAGCAAATTTAGCCTGGGGTTCATCAGAGACTCATGTGTCTATTGCTGTGTTCAGTGATGTTCTCCAAAAAGTCTAACCCAGAAATTAATCAACCAGTACAGAATGCTTTGGTTCTGCAGGAGATAGTATTAATTGGAGTTCAACTAATCAGCCATTTCTGTCGGGCTTACTGTGGACCTGCCACTGAGACCAGTAAATCAAATAGGTTGATTTACTGGTCACAGTGGAAGACCCCTTAACTGGATTCACTGTAGAATTCATAGAATGCTCTGCAGAAATGACAGATGAGTTGAGCAGAGGCCTCTCAATAATATTTACAATAAAAAGCAAGACTGAATCTTTGGAGAATGTAAAGGAGTCAGATTACTGTAATAAGTGATATAATGATCTCTGGTAAGCTACATCTGAATATATTCAATTATAATTAAAAAGGCTGCATGTGAGTCAATCAAACTGCTGGAAATGTTAATCACTGGAGACTGGTACTAAAGAAGATTTCAGTAATTATGGGCCAATGAGTTTTACTTCTGTGTTAGGGAGGATCGGGTGGTCTATGGTTAAAAATGCTGTTCAGGGCCATCTTGACAAGAACGGTATCTTGAACAGATCCCATCATGGGTTTGTTAAGGGAAGGTCATTAAACAGTTGGATGCAGGTGATAATTTTGACATTATATATGTAGACTTAAGTATTTAAGAATAAACAAGGAGTTATATTTTATTCCATTGGAAGGAATTCTTCTTGATCAACTCTCCTTTTTGTGAATTATAAAATAATAAAACAAATTGTCATTAAATTAATCTAAAAATAATTTAAAACTCATAATGTGTTCCATACTATCAGTCCATGAGTAATCCAACACCCCCAGGATCACGCGGCACACCCCAACCCGACCCCATTTCTTCAGAAAACCAATTCTATCCAAAGGAATATAAAGAAGGCATGCAATTATACTTCAATTACAGCATGGATTTGTCATGGGGCGATCTTGTCTAACCAATCTGATTGGTTATTATAATGCAGTGACCAAGGAACTCGATGCAAAAAATAACTTTGACATCATATACTGAGATTTCAGGAAGACTTTTGATACTGTTGCACACAAAAGACTTCTGTACAAACTGGAGCAATGTGGCACGTTTATATCTACCATAGGTTTCCGTATTACCTGATAATTTATATGCATCCCATGCACTTTTCTTCTCTGCCAAGTGTCTCAATAGTTCATCTGACATCTACTTAGGGCTAAGCCTCAAACAGTATTTCTTTGTTGGTTTAAAAAGCCTAGTAGCTTCTTTGATTACCCTGAATACTTCCCATTTAGAATTTGCTGTTAGTAACATCATCAGTTGGTCCCACTGAGTGCAATTTAAGACTCTCTCAGACCTCTGTAGTCACCTTTATGAAAGCAAAAACCTTTCTCTTTATCCGTGACATTGACTGTCTTTATATAAATTCTACATTAGTAGCTGTGATCACTGCAATCCCAGTTGGTCTTTTATCTGCAGATTCTTAATGCACAAAGAATCACTGCTGATAATCTGATCAAGAGTATTGCTTCCTCTTGTTGCCTCTCTAACATGCTGCTGTACAAAATAGTCATCCAAGAAATCCACAAAAGTCTTGTTAGTGTGTGAGGGACTAACTCACAAATTCCAGTCAACGTCTGGAAAGTTATAATCTCAATTATGAGACATTGTGATATGCTGGCCCACTCTATATCCCTGTATAGTTGTTCAGAGTACTCATTACAGTCATTAGGCTTATAACACACTCCTATTCTCAATTTCGTTTTCCCAGTGCTTATATCACACCAAACTGACTCAACATCATTGCGCTCATCATCGTCACTCAAGTCAATTGGATGTACTGCCTAAGACTTTATATTCTTCTTAACTAAGAGCATAACCCTGCTACTTCTTCTGTCCATCCTTTCTGTATACATTGTACTCCCCATATTCAAATTCAGCATCACTTATGTCTGAGTGACACCACATCTTCGCTATTCTTACAATATCTGCATTTAATGACGTATTCAATACTTCAATTCATAAAATTTATTTTACAATGCTCCTAGCATTAGTATACATGCATGTGTTCTTACTCTTATTTACCCTAACACAGCCCACACAGTCATGTCGTAATATAACATTGTCGTACTTTTTAGGATTTTTCAAACGGATAACCTTCTATGTACGAGGGTAGTTCAATAAAGAATCGCCCTCACCTACTTCCACATATTGCAAAGTCATGCCATTTTGTGTGTAGCATCATACATATCTCTATACCTCTATACTAAAGGTGTAAAATTTCAGCCCTGTGTCTTAATTTGTTTTTCTCTTACAGAGCTGAACATGTGACGAAGTAGCATCATGGACAAAGTTGAAACCAGAGCTGTAATTCGGTATCTGTTTTTGAAGGGGAAATCTCCTAAATAAATCCAAGAGGAGATGACTACTGTATATAAGGATGAAGCCCCATCCTATGGCATTGTGAAGCACTAGCATAGACAGTTTAGGTGTGGTCAGACATCGGTAGAATCTGAGCCCATTCCAGGTCGTCCCCATTCAGCCATCGATGACAGCACGATCAGAAAAGTGGAGTCGTTAATCATGGAAGATCGCCGGATATCTGTGCGTGAATTGTCCCAGGATGTGAAGATTAATGTGGGCTCTGTTGAAACAGTCCTTCATGACCAACTCCATTTATGGAAATTGAGTGTAAGATGGATTCCCCGATTATTGACTAGTTTCCAGAAGGCTGATCGACAACAGAAATCACAAGCGTTGTTAGCCCTGTGCCAAAAAAAAAAAGAGTCAGACTTTTTTAGACTTTTTCTCTCGTCTAATCACTCAAGACGAAAGTTGGATACACCATTTCAACCCTGAAAGTAAAAAGCAGTCCATGAAATGGCCACATCACGGTTCCCCACCTCCCCAAGAAGGCAAGGGTCCAAGCGTCAGCAGGAAAGGTCTTGCCGACAGTGTTTTGGGATGAGAAAGGTGTAATAATGACTGATTACCTGCCAAAAGGTAGAATAATTACAGGTGCCTATTATGCCAACTTATTCACAAAATTAAGGGAAAAAATCAAAACACGTAGGCATGGCATGCTGTCCAAATGTGTGAGAATGCTTCAAGAAATGCCCCAGTTCACACTTCTGAAATTGCAACAACACAAGTGGCCACTTGTGGATATAAAATACTGCCCCATCCAGCCTATTCACCTGATCTTGCACCATCGGACTTCTTCTTGTTTCCTTCCCTCACATCATTTCTTCGGGGGACCCACTTCCCTGATGACGAGACACTCATTTCTGCAACAGAGCATGGTTCAAAGACCAACCTCACCACTTCTACAAAAATGATATCCGTAGCCTCATCCATCAATGGGTTGTTGTTATTTGGTTTTTAGGAGCGTTAGCAACAAAGGCCATATTGCTCTGGCGAAAAGCGGTGGTCATTCCCTGACCTTTCCGCATCTTCTGTATTTGGTGGTCATGGACTCGAACCCCAGTCTAATCAAGAAGCTTGTGCTATGCACTGCTGCTCCTGCCCACCTGGCTACGGAGGCACCTCATCAGTGGGAAAAATGTGTAAATCTGCATGGTGGCTATGTAGAGAAGGAATAAAACCTGTGCCAAGAATCAACAGGCTAGCACCTCTGCAGCTAGGTCAGGGCGATTCTTGATTGAACCACCCTCATATATATATGCATATATATGTATATGTGTTAAGGCCATTTGTACCTTTTATACTAGTTAACTGCAAAATTTATACCCACCTAAGTTAGCTTTATACAGGGTGTCTCAAAAATATTGGTACAAACGTTTAGGGAAGGTAGGTAACATCTAAAAAAATGTGAATCGCATAGGAACCCATAACCAGAAACGTCACCGTAAGTCGGTACACGGCGCTGTTCATCAGTTCGCGAGAGGGAAAATTTCTGGTTTACTCATTCAAGCAGTAGTCGCTGCATGAAGAGCATGCATTGATATACGAACTATAAGCTGGCAGACATGCACCTAGTGTATGGATTAGCAGAGGGCAATGGACGAGCCGCTCAATGAATTTATGGAGAATGCTTCCCAGACAGATATGTACTGGACCACCATTTATTTGCGTGTGTGCATCAAAATTTGTGCGATTATGGGTCATTTAGAGGTAACAGGAGTAGTGCGGGCAGACTAAGTTCGACGGGAACTCCCGCCATGGAAGAAAGTGTGTTGAATGCCGTCCAGAATAATCCTACTACCAGCACACGTGCCATTGCCTCTGCCTTAGGAGTGTCTCGTTGCAGTGTACAGCGTGTGTGGCACGACGATTCCTTAAACCCCTTTCATCTCCAAAGGGTTCAGTTACTGCTCTCCCAAGATCATCCTGCACGTGTGGCTTTTGCGCAGTGGTTTCTCCAAGAAAGTGTTCAAAACTTGAATTTTCCAGCCTATGTTTTGTTCACAGATGAGGCTAATTTCACTCGGGAAGGCTTATTCAATCAGCACAATGCTCATGTGTGGGCTCACGACAACTCACATGGTGTGCGCCCCCACGCAGCACAACATCGCTTCGCAATAAATGTTTGGGCAGGTATGGTCGGTGACTGCTTAGTCAGCCCATACCTGTTACCATCCCGCATGAACTGGATCTTTCTTGAACAAGGTTCTACCAGGGTTACTTGATGATGTTCCAGCAAATGTGAGATGCAACATTTGGTTTCAACATGATGGGGCACCTGCCCATTATGGAAGGTGTGTTCGTGACCATTTGAACAGGCGTTTTGGGCATCGATGGATTGGCCGTGGTGGATCCGTTGCCTGGCCTCCACAGTCACCTGATTTATCGAGCCTTGATTTCTTTCTGTGGGGGGGGGGGCCCTGAAATCTATCAGGTATGAATCGCCTGTGGAAACGGAAATGGATCTCATGGTGAGACTCATCTGCGCTGCTTCTACTGTCAAAGAAACTGTGTTTTCGACTGTGTCTGCCAATCCATGCTGCGTTGGTGTCACGCATGCATCGCATTTTATGGTGGAACCTTCGAGCATCTGTTGTAACATTTTGAAATGTATCCATCTCGTACTTCATTGTTAATATTATATCAAATAAATGTTTGCCACTAATTACTGTCTTGTGTCATTTCTGCTTCTTGTGCCTCTGCTACTACTTTCCCATGACGTTTCTGGTTATGGGTTCCTATGCGATTCAGATTTCTTTAGATGTTACCTACCTCCCCTAAACGTTTGTACCAATATTTTTGAGGCACCCTGTATATTTTTACACTCCAAATTTTATTTACGTGTATTCATATTTTATTTATTACCCTATTTGATATTATGGTTTTACTGGTGTCAGAATCTTAGAATCAAATAGTTTTTGTAGCTAATTACTTTTCATATACATCTATGGATGTTGTTCCCTGTTGAGAACCTATTGATGTACACATGCAGTAATTGGTATTTTTTTCCTTTTCTTTTCTCTTTCTTTACATGTGTATTTGACCTGATTTATTATTATTATTATTATTATTAGCCATGTGGTGGAAGGAAGCCTGAGACTTATGCTGCACCAATCAAAAAAAAAAAAAAAAAAAAATTCTGAATTACCCAGAAAGAAAGAAAGAGAGAGAGAGAGAGAGAGAGAGAGAGAGAGAGAGAGAGAGAGAGAGAGAGAGAGAGAGAGAGAAGAATGATGATATCCAGCTCAGGACCCTGGGTGTACCAAGCCCATACTCAACAGATGTGAGCCCCATGTACTCATTTGATTATACATATTTCATTTTCATACTTTAACTTTTTTTAGTACATTATGTTAAATTTTGGAGCCATGTTTTCTAAAATGGCATAGCTTTAGATGCTGGTTATTGATCATGTATACTATTATACATGTAGAAACTTTTACACACACACACACACACACACACACACACACACACACACACACACACACACACACACACACACACACACACACACACACATATATATATAAGTATGTAAGAATTGAAAAGTCTGATAAAGTTTGCATAGATGGAAGTGAAAAATACACAAAGTGCCTAGTACTAGAAGGGTGAGGATAGCAGAAAAAAGAAGTAATGTAGGTTTGTAAAAGGAGAAATAATGTGAACCTATAAGTTATGATGAATTAAGAGAATTATAGGCTAAATTACAAAGCAAATTAGAGGCAAGGGAACTGCAAAGTAAAATGATTAATACAAAATGATTAAACAAATAAAATAAAAGGTGGAATAGCTGTCATCAGATATGGGTGGACCAATTTAGTTATAAGTCGAATATAGGGATAGAAAAAATGCAAAAATCTGATGCAAGCTGAAGATATTGATACATGGTCAGGTATTTCATCAGGGGACTACACCTGACCATGTATCAGGAACTGCATTTCTATACTTGTTCATAACAGTGGGAGAGAGGCGAAATAAAGCAAAAAGATTAAAATTAGCACATTCTCTCACAATATGGACAAGATAGTCCCAACGCAGTGTCAATGATATAAAAAGTAAGCTAAAAATAAGGATAAAGCTAAAATAAAATATAAATAAGCATTTTCAGAGTAGAAAAAAAAAAAAGGTTTTTGAATTTAATGTAGATTTTAAGTCAATTTGGGAAAAAAAAATTTTTTTTTAGTGTTGGAATTATGTGGAAATTAGATAAATTAGAATTTAGAACAAGCATGTGTAGGGCAAGGTATTAAATTGAGGATAGGGAAGGGATAAAGTAGTAATTAAATAAAGATGAAAATAGAATGAGGATAGTTGGAATGTTCGTATCACCTCGTATTGCACAAATAGTTTTACGAACGGGAAAAATAGCTAGAAGTAGAAAGATAAAAAGATATTAAATGTACTAGGCTAGCTGGGGTTGTAAAGAAATATATATTTTTTTACTTGTACAGTGTATATATATATATATATATATAAAATAATTTACTTGTGTATATATATATACAATTGATTTTGAGAATGGAAAGGAATTTTACGAAAAAATCTTCAATTTGAGTTTATCGTCGGATAAATCATGCAGTGGAACCAATATTGATGATATATTCAATTGCGAACTCAAATCTATTGAATCAAATAATTATGTATCTTATTTTAGTTATCATAGACCACTAATTTCTCTAGCTGCAATACAGTCTAATGATAAAACAATGGTTTAAAAAAAGTGTATTTTTATTTATTATAACAGTCATGGTGTCATGATCTAAAGATGTTTTCAGTGCCTGCTGGATTACATACCTTAATTATTTATTTATTTTTTGACCAGCTTCTAAAGCTTGTGGCTTCCTTGCACTGTTTGGCTAATACTAATACTTCAGCGGCCAAAAGTCTGCTGACTCCCAAACATAGAATGCATAGAAAGCAAGCTGCCAAATGAGTTTTTAAAGTGTCAAGTTAAATATTATGTAATGTTAACTTAAATATAATTGTATTCAGAGAACCAATTTGTCATCCAGTAGCACTATGTGGAGAATAATTAATTTTTGTGCCATATTGAAATGAAGCGATTTCACAAAAAAACAAAGTCAAATCTCAAAATGTCAGGTCTGCTGTATGCTTAGAACAGAGCAAATAGCTTTAAAATACAGTTTGCATTTCACAGTGATACCTATTATTAATTTGGAAGGACTGTTCAGAACACTCCTCTGGTATGTTCTAGCAGACTTCAGATCTGCATTAAAAGTTTTACTGATTCTGCTTTCTAAAAGTTAGCTAGATAGACATGCTTTGGTTCTAGGATAGAACACATAACATTTTATTAGCATAATGTTATACTTTAACTTAACAAAACCAGATGTTTTAAGGATTTCCTTCTTCTGAAGATAAACATCAATTTTAAAATATGAAATCTATATAAAATATTAGGATGGAAAAATTGGGGGAACCATGTACAATTTAGAAATACACGTTTCTGCTTACTGAAGCAAAAGATTACTGTGAAATGTTGGAATGGTGGAGTCCACTGACAATTGTGTTTTCTTTTGATTGTTTTTAGATTTACTTTTAAAATGAACATCCTGTATAATTAATAACATTTGGTAACTGTGTATATATTATATATAAACAAACCTTTTATAAAATTTTTTTGGAACAGGATAACCGCATCATTACCAAGACAGAAGTGTCTGAGAAAATATCATCTACATCACAACATTATAGATATGAACTTATTACCAGTAAATTAGTTGTTGAAAATGCACAGTTTAGTGACAGCGGGTTATATAGATGCACTGTTACAGATCACTCAGGAAAATCAAGTTCTCATGAAGTTAAAATTACTGTTTATGGTAAGTAGTCATAGGTCTTATTATTTAGTGGTATATGCAGTTAATATAAATATTTATGAAAGAATAATTTAATAAAATGTTTATAAATTAATGTTTATTAAACATTAATTTATTAATTAAAAATAATTAAAACATTAACTTGTTTCTCTTTAATTGCAGTTAAGGAAATTGTTATCGATCTGTTTTTTTTTTTTTTTTGTTCAAACCTTTCACTTTTATTATTAATAATAATAATCTCTTTCACTAGTTCAATGTGCTCATTCTCTCTCTCTCACACTCACTCATGTATTATTGTTTACAATTTTTCAGGATAGCAATTGTGCCACACCAGATTCTATAGGGATATACTAATAACATCAGAATAATCAATTATGATTATTATCCTTATCAGTCTAAAAGTAATATTATTGCATTCATACTAGACAAATGTCAACAGGAAATCAGGGAACCCTTATCATACTTAATACATATAATGGTGGAGGTAATATTTCTATATCCAGGGGCTCACATCTGGTAAATATGAGCTTGGCATACCCTGGGATGCTGAGCTGGATGATATCCAGCTCAGCATCCCAGGGTCCTGAGCTGGATATCATCATTCTTCTCTTTCTTGGTGATTCCCTTCATAAGCCTCAGGGTTCCTTGCACCATATGGCTAATAATAATAATAATAATACACTGGTGTGCAAAATTTAAGAACCAGTCAGGTTTTCACCTGTAGCTTCTCATAGGAGTGGCCTGGATATGGGAATAGCATACCAAAGGAACCTCGTGAGGTACAGAAATGATGAAGGAAACAACACTGACACAACAGAAACAAAATGGTACAAAGGGACTTTATTCAAATATGGCAACATAGCACTGGCTACCATGATACATATGCATCACTGCCAAAGATGGAACAAAGGGAAGAGGTGGTCCTCAGTAGGAGATATGGCTACCCCTAATGTCGATGCAGGCTTTGCACCACCTGTCCATACTTAGAACAATGTTGTTGATAAGTTCTTCCAGTAACATCGTTCATTCTTCTGTCATCGCCATCTTCAGCTGGTGGACATTTTCCGGTGGGTGTGGACGTGCCACTAGGCATCTCCCCAGAGCATCCCACATGTGTTTGATGGGATTTAGATTGAAGGAATGGGCAGGCCAATCCATACCGAACAATTCCTCACTTACCAAAAAGCATATCAGCAGCTGCAGTGGGATTGGGTGTGGCGTTATCATCCATAAACACGAACTCGGGGCTAATGGCACCTCAGAACAGATGCACATGGGGAAGGATTACCTCAGTACAGTAGTATGCACCAGTTACAGTACAGCCTTCCAGTATCTGGAGTTGTGTACGTCCATCCAAGATAATGTCTCCCTAGCCGAAAACACCTCGACCGCCATATCGATCCCTTTCAGTGATGTTTGCGGGGTGACACCATGTGCCAACCTCTCACCATGTTAGCTGACATCCAGAATCCCTGCTGAGACTGAATCTACTCTCATCAGTAAAGAGTACCTTAAGTAAAGATTTTGTGGTTGTAACCTTTAGAAATAGCATTGGTCCTTAAGTTTTGCACACCAGTGTAAAAATGAGTTCAGGCTACCCTTCTGGGTAGCTTGAATTGGTTTTGATTTTATTCAGATTAGACTAAAGACTTTTATTCAGATAAAGACTAAAGAACTGTTTAAGAACAGTTTTTTTAGATGGGCTAAATGCTGACTAATATTGTAATGACTGTAATGCATGAAGCAGGCTATAATTAAAAAAAAAATTTGAATCTTTAAAAAATTAAAGTAGAGTACAGAGAGACTGTGAGTCTATTATCACCTCAGGTTCCAGTATCCTCTGCTGTCAATCGTTTTTAAATATATTGTTATTTTGAATTTTGGTTAATTAGTTTTAATTGAACATAGAACTCTATATGTCAACTTTTTCATGATTGTGAACTGATCTTTGAAAGATAATCCTAGTCCCATTTTAGCTTATTAGAGTTTAATTGAACAAAACAATAAGCATGGGAAAGTTACAAACAGTCATGTGATTTCAAGTTGTATGAGCGTTATAAGAGAATATTTAACAATGTAACTGATGAGATAAAATGGGCAAAATCAGATTATGAGAAAGCACTAAGAAAGAGAGCTAAGAACAGGGACAGGAAGATCATTCCACATGATAATAATAATAATAATAATGAAAAAAATTCAACTAATCAACCATTTCTGATGGGCTTTCTGTTAACTTCCTAATGCAACCAGTAAATCAAATAGGTCCCTTAACTGATCACAGTGGAAGGTACACAGAAAGTCCAACACAAATGGTTAATTAGTTGAACAGATATTTCTGAATGATATTTACAATTTAAAGCAAATTCCAATCTCTTGGGAATATTAAGGAGTCAAATTGCTGTAAAATATATGATATAATGATATCAGAGAAGTATTTGTTTGTCACTGGTTAATCTGACCAATTTGATTGGACATTACGATGCAGTCACAAAGGAACTGGATACAAAAAATAATTTTGATATCATATACTTGGATTTCAGGAAAGCTTTTGATACATGTTGTACATGGAAGATTACAGTAAAATTGGAGCAGTGTAGCATTAAGGGCAAGTTGCTGCTATGGATAAAGGGATGATTGAGTAAGAGAAGTCAGAGAGCAGTAATCAATGAACACTGCTCTTCATGGACTAATGTTATTATTATATGCAGAGCTGCTGGAATGAGTACAGAGAAGGGCAATGAGATTGGTGAGGGGAACAAAGTGTTGCTCTTACCGAGAAAGGCTTAAGTTCTGCAAATTGCAGCATCTGGAAACTAGGCATCTGTGAGGTGATCTGATTGAGATGTATAAGGCCTTAAATGGTTTGAGCAAGCTCAATGCTGATGGGATTCTTCCTCTTACTCAGATTACACAGCTGACAGGGCATAAATTCAAAATGAGGAAAAACTGTTGCAGAATAGATGGGCAGAAATTTGCCTTTAGCCATCGAGTGGTTGTTGCTGGAACACACATCTATCTGACATCTAACACACATGTCGTGGAAGTTGATAACTTAAATAAATTCAAGGAAGAACTGGACATACCTTTGGAGCAAATGGATGGGTGAAATGGGAGAAGGTGTTTTTTTTTTTTTTTTTTTGTTGGCTGATACTGTATAAGCTTGCTTTCTTTCATCATATTCTGCTTCTACTAAAGCTAATTGGCCTTGATTTTTAAAGATGATTTTTAATCAATCTGCCAAACTGCAAAAGAGGCAGTAATTTTCCTAGTTTGATTAATAATCATCTTTCAATAGCCAGGACAGTTTGGTGTTCTTTTGGATGTTAGTAGTTCTTGAATATCGAGGCACTTGTCCATTTGTATAGACACAAAAAACAGACTTGGGATGACCAACTTAAGATTTAAAGAGTATGCATGCAGTATGGAAAAATATCTACCATTACGCTTCTTTTTTAAAAATTTTGTTTATTCCCTAATACATACTTGTATTGTATCAGAGAAACAAACTAAATTAAAATGTGGTCGTAGGGCAGTGTTTTCCAACCCTTGGTTGGCAAATACTGCTCTATATATATATATATATATAATATATATTATATATAATATATATAGATGAGTAGGTAATGAATGTGGCTAGTGGAGAATGGGTAGTCTTTTAAAACCGGAATTTGAAATTGGAAGTTTTCAACCAGCAAACAAATAAAAAAACAAATAATAAAACCAGCATTTTTTAATTTTCTAATTTTTACTACTTTTCATTTCTCTGCTTCTGTCTGGTCAGCCATGAAATTTACGTCAGCATTCCATATATTAACTGTGACGCTTAACCTGGCTTCCATACACGCTCATTGTATCTACCAGGTGCTATGTATATTTCATGTTAGAAACAGGGGCCTTACTTCTTGTTGCATTTCCCTTGGTTTTGATGGCTGACCCTTGAGAAAGATGTTAAAATCATTGAATTTGCAACATTAAGTACATCTAATATATTACTTCTATTTTTATTTTACAGGTACAATTGTTTTATTCCATGATTTCGACTTCTGGTTTTATAAAACTACCTATTCTTCACTAGCCATATTCATTACCTACTCGTCTAGTTGATGATATGGAAGATGAATTGTTTAAACTTTTTTTTTTTTCATAAAGAATTATTGTATATATTTTGTTGCTTTATTAGGTTTCTGATTTTCACATGTAAAATTTAAATCAGTTATTTAAAATAAAATCCATGCCTATTAAAATTGTTTTATTTCTACTTACAGATAAAGTCCAACCAAAATATGTCAATTTTACAACTGACATAGATATTAGTAAACCTGTGGTTTATGATGCCAACCGTGATGTGCGTTTTGTTTTTACTTTCCATGCATTTCCAAGAAATGAGAATGTAACATTCTATTGGGAGAAAAATTCACAAAAGATACAAACCAACAATCATTACTATAGTAGTTCCAGTGCTTCTCAAGTTATCCTAAAAATCACCCAGTTGAATCATTTTGATTGTGGAGTATATATGTTGTTTGGTGAAATAGATGATGTTACAAATAATATTTCCTTTACTCTACTCGTTAAAGGTAATTATTGTTAAATATGTTATGTAATATATATTTTATTACTAAAAAGTGGTCTTAATAAGCTTAATGTGTTATTTTGAAGGCTTAAATTTAGTTATTTTATGCATTGATTAGAAAGTTTCTTGTACTCTTTACTGTGTGCAATAGAATTAGTTATCCAAAATTTCAGTTATTCAAAAAATATTTTATAAATTTTTTTCACTTTTATTATTTTTTCACTAATTTCACTCTAAGAAATTTGCACATTTAATATTGTAACTGTAAGAAACAAAACTAACATGAATATAATAAAATCCTGATTCTACTTATATAGTGCATTATGAATAAAGCAAAGAAAAGCAAATTTCATCGGTCTGTAAAATACCAACCATGGCGATATGTTACCTATAAACTTCATTGTAAAAAAAAATATTTCATCATTAAATAAATTACTGTGAATAGAAATTTATGTAATAGTTAATTTTTAAGAATTTTATTTTTTTAAGCAGTTTTTATGCATCATAGTTTGGTTAGTATTATACAAGAAGGGGCAAAGATAATCTACTTTTAATACATCAACATATGTCTCTCTTCTCCATCATCCCACCCCTAGTTAAAAGCAATATATATACTGCTAAAATACATGTAAATTTCTTTAATTTTAAAACTTAAATTTCAGTGATATTTTAATCAGCCAAAAATTAAATTTAAATTTATTTGATTTTAAAACTTAAATTTCAGTGATATTTTCCAATTGACAAAGCTTAATTAGATTTCATCAGACATTTCTAAATTTATGCCATCACAGCTCTTCCATTTCTTCTTCTTCCTTCAGTCTTCAATTTTTTTTAACCTCCAGTTCCTTACCAATTCAAAAAAACTGACTACTGCTCTTCTAATTGTGGGAGAACCATAAAAATTACTGATGAATTCTGGTCATAATTTCTTCCAGGAATGGCTTGTTATGGTCACTTTCACTTCATACTAGTTTCATGCCCTATGTGGTTATCAGAATACTGAAATCTTTCCAGAAATTCCAAAATGACTAGAGATGGATTGACTTCATTTGCATCCATGTTATGGCTAGAAAACTACATTCAATGATATTATTTTATTATTAGTATTAGAGCAAATTATGCAAGAAAGCAAGCTTATACAGAATCGGCCAAAAAAAAAAACCAACACTTTTTCCTTTTCACCTGTCACTCTACTCTAACAACTTATGTAGTTCTTCTTTGAATTTATTCAAACTACCCACCTGTACAATATCAGATGAAATGAAATAATAATGAATAATGAAAGCAAATTTCCACACATTGACCTGCAACTATCCATCCTCAATTTGAATTTCTGTTCCCTCATATGTGTAGTCTGAGCAAGAGGAAGGATTCTATCTGCATTGAGCTTACTCAGCATTAGTATTAGTAGAGGCATATGATGCAAGAAAGAAAGCTTATGCAGCATCAGCCACAAAAAAAAAAAAAAAAAAAAAAACATTCCCATTTCACCCCTCCGTTCGTTCGAAATACCTGTCCAGCTGAGCCTTAAATTTATTTAGGCTATCAAATTCCACAACGAAAGATGGAAGTCTGTTCCACCAACCAACTACCCACTGGCTAAAGGCAAATTTCAGCACATCTATCCTACATCTGTCTTTCCTCAATTTGAATTTATGCCCTCTCAGGTGATTATTCTGAGCAAGAGAAAGAATCCCATCAGCATTGAGACTGCTGAAACCATTCAAGGCTTTATACACCTCTATAAGATCACCTCGCTGGTGCCTAGTCGCCAGACACTGTAATTTGCAAAACTTAAGCCTTTCTTCGTAAGAGCAACCCTTTGTTCCATTCACTAATCTTGTTGCCCTTCTCTGTACTCATTCCAGCAGCTCTACATCCTTCTTGAAATGAGGCCTCCAGACCTGTATACAGTACTCAAGGTGTGGCCTGACCATTGCCTTATACAAGGGAATAATCACCATCCTTATCCCTGCTAGAAAAATTCCTGTATATCATTGACAAGACACCATGAGCTACTCTTGCAGCCCATCTGCACTGCTCAGAGAACTTCATATCTGCCTGCACAATTACCCCCACGTCCTTTTCATTCTCTACCACTGTCAGTGTAGTACCACAGAGTTGATATGTTGCTTTGGGGTTACTGTTTCCAATATGTAGTACTTTACATTTGTGAATGTTAAACTTCATTTGCGACCTCTCAGCTCATCTGCTCAACCTTTCCAGATCCTGTTGCAGCAGCATAGTGTCAGTAGTGTCCTTAACAACCCTGCTGACCTTTGTATCGTCTGCAAACTTGGACATTAAGCTTGATATACCATCATCAATATCATTTATAAATACAGAAAACGATAATGGACCCAATACTGAACCCTGAGGGACTCCACTAATAACATTAGTCCACGATGAGCAGTGTCCATTGATTACCACTCTGTCTTCTCCCCCTCAACCATCCTTTTATCCCTAGCAGCAATTTGCCTCCAATGCCACTCTGCTCCAATTTGTGCAGCAGTCTTCCATGTGCAACGGTATCAAAAGCCTTTCTAAGATCCAATATAATATCAAAGTTATTCCCTACATCCAGTTCTTTTGTGTGTGCATCATGGTATCCAATCAAATTGGTCAGGCAAGACTTTCCCTTAACAAAACCATGCTGTGTCCGAGCTATAACTGAAGTCTTGTCTAGATGATCCTGCAGTGCTTCTTTAACCAGTGCCTCCATTAATTTTCCTGGAACAGAAGTTAAACTCACAGGTCTATAATTACTTGTGTTGTCAGCCTTTGATCCTCCTTTGTGAATTTAGGTCACATTTGCACATCTCCAGTCTATGGGTATCTCCCCTGAGTCCAAAGAAGCTCTCATAATTATGGCTAAGGGTTTGCTTACTTCCTTTGCTGCCTCCTTTAATATAACTGGAAGTGGAGACAGAAATGGATCTCGTGGCGAGACTCGTCTGTGCTGCTGCTACTGTCAAAGAAACTCCAGGTGTGTTCGACCGCGTCTGCCAATCCATGCTGCGTCGGTGTCACGCATGCATCGCGTCTCATGGTGGAACCTTCGAGCATCCGTTGTAACATCATGAAATGCATCCATCTCTACCTGTTCTTGGCGCATTATAGCCTCAGTTGCTGATGCGCCAATAAAATACAAACAAACAAACAAGCATCCATCTCATACTCCATTGTTAATTTTATGTCAAATAAATGTTTGCCACTAATTACTGTCTTGTGCCTCTGCTACTACTTTCCCGTGATGTTTCCGGTTATGGGTTCCTATGCGATTCACATTCCTTTAGATGTTACCTACCTCCCCTAAATGTTTGTACCAATATTTTTGAGACACCCTGTATATGGAAAATCGTGTCCTTTATATACACCGATGAGTCAAAACGTTATGACTACTTACCTAATATGATGTTGATCCTCCATGTGCATCCAAAACAGCTTGTACCCAGCAAGGCATGGATGCTACAAGATTTCAAAATTGTCTTGTGGTATCTGGTACCAACATGTAACCAGCAGATCCTTTAACTCCTGTAAGGTCCATGGTTTGGATGCCGCAGATCGGAATTGCTGTTCCAACACAAACCACAGATGCTCGTGGGATTGATGTCTGGGGAATTTGGAGGCCAGGGCAATACCTGGAAGTCTTCCTCATGTTCCGCGAACCAGTCTCGAACAATCTGGGTGGTGCGGCATGGTGCATTATCCTGCTGAAAGACTACACCGCCAGAGAAGAAGACTGTTGCCATGAAAGAGTGTACCTGGTTAGCAATGATGTTTAGGTAGATGGTAGATGGCAGAGTTGCCAGCACATGGATGACTGGACCTAGGGTATCCCAGCAGAACATCGCCCAAAGTATGACTCTGCCGCCACCAGCTTGTTTTTCATCCCACAGCACATCCAGGCACCATCACTTCCCCAGGTAAACGACGCACATGTACCTGGCCGTATACATGTTGCAACAGAAAAGTGATTCATCGGACCAGACGACCTTTTTCCAATCACTCAAGGTCCAGTTTCGATGCTGGCATACCCATTGTAAACACTGTCGCCGGTGAACCGTGGTTAGCATGGGCTCGGAGCGGCCTGTGGCTACGCAGCCCCATTTTCAGCAGGGTTCAATGTACTGTGTGTTCTGACACATTACTCCTGTCACCAGCATTCCAATTACTGGCGAGTTGCACAACAATCACTCTTCTGTTGATATGTACCATCCGGGAGAGCCTTCGCTCACCTCGAGCATCGAAGAATTGTGATCGTCCAACACCTTGCCAGACGTTCATGGGTTCCCCTCCTCAGACTACTTTCGGTAGGTACTAACCATGGCTGACTATGAGCATCCCACCAGCCGTGCCGTTTTGGATATGCTCTGTCCCAGTTGTCTGGCCATTACAGTTTGGCCTTTGTCAAGCTCATTTAAGCCTTTCCATTCTGAAGAACAAGAGTAACACTGATTAACAGAGCTCAGTATCAGGTGTTTTTTATACTGTCTTTTATTTTACACTGTGTTTTTTATGTGTCATACGCCACAGTTCAACTGCAGTTGCTTCAATTTGCATAAGAACTCGCTGGTTATAATGTTTTGGCTCATCGGTGTGTGTGTGTGTGTGTGTGTGTGTGTATATATATATAGTTATTATAGTAAAAGTATAATATGTACTATATAGATGCTGAATATGTGCCGACTGGGCTAGCTGTGTAGGTAAAGTGCCTGCCTGGCAACCCAAAGGCCGCGGGTTCGAATCCCGCCTCGGGTTTGGATCAGAGTAAATGCAAAAACTTTGGGTGCAGCATTATGGCCACAGAAGCCAATGCGCCAGAAACTAACAAAAAATCTGAATATGTATATAAACATAACAGTATACAGTGGGCCAAGATAACTTATAAAGACTAAGATAGCCTGTGTAGGTCTCAAAGCCATACCCTGGAAATAAATATATAATTAGTAATAATATATAAATATATAATACAATAATGATTATGTATCTATATATCGATACATTGAAATCGAAAAATGTTCCTTTCAATATATCTATATATCAATAATTAGCTACATAATCATTATTGTATTATATATTTATATATTATTACTAATTATATGTTTATTTCCAGGGTATGGCATTAGTAGTAGAAGTGTCATGTGATGCAAGAAAGCAAGTGTATGAGCTTATGCAGCATCAGCCAAAAAAAAAAAAAAAAAAATCACACCATTCCCTCCAAATGCCTGTCCAGTTCCTCCTTAAATTTACTTAACCTATCAACTTCCACAATGACAGATGGAAGTTTGTTCCAGCAATTAACCACCCACTGGCTAAAGGCAAATTTCCGCACATCTATTCTACATCTGCCTTTTCTTAATTTGAATTTATGTCCCCTTAGGTTCGTAATCTGAACAAGTCTTGGTAAGAGGATCCCTTCATTTCCCTCACCAATCTTGTTGCCCTTCTCTGTACACGCTCAAGTAAATCTACATCCTTCCTAAAATGAGGCCTCCAGACCTGTACGCAGTATTCAAGGCGTGGCCTGACCATTGCCTTATACAGAGGGACAATCACCTCCTTTTTCCTGCTAGCAAAATTCCTATATATCATTGACAAAACCCCATGACCTGCCCTGGCAGCCTGTCTGCATTGCTCAGAAAACTTCATATATATAACTGCACAATTACTCCCAGGTCTTTTTCATTTTCTACCACCTTAATCATAGTACCACACAGTTGGTATGTTTCTCTGGGGTTATTTCTACCCATATGCAGTACTTTGCATTTGTCAAGGTTACACTTCAGTTGCCACTTCTTAGCCCATCTGCCCAAATTATCTAGATCCTGTTGCAGTAGCACACTGCCATTACTGTCATTAACAATCCTGCCAACCTTTGTATCATCTGCAAACTTCGTCATTAAGCCTGATATACGTTCATCAATATCATTGATAAATATACAAAACAACAGTGGACCTAACACCGAACCCTGTGGGACTCCACTAATAACATTAATCCACGAAGAGCAGCACCCATTGATTACCACCCTCTGTCTTCTCCCACTCAACCATCCTTTTATCCATTGTAGCAACTTACCCTTAATACCATTCTGCTCCTGGGCTCCTCCGTAGCCAGGTGGGAAGGAGCAGCAGTGCGTAGCACACGCTTCTTGATTAGACCGGGGTTCGAGCCCGTCACCACCAAATACGGAGGATGCGGAAAGGTCAGGGAATGACCACCGCATATTCCCAGAGCAATATGGCCTTAGTTGCTAATGCTCCTAAAAATCAAATAACAACAAATAACAACCATTCTGCTCCAATTTGTACAATAGTCTTCCATGTGCAACAGTGTCAAAAGCTTTCCTGAAATCCAAATATATGATATCAAAATTATTTTTTGCATCCAGTTCCTTTGTAACCACATCATAATATCCTATCAAATTTGTCAGACAAGACTTTCCCTTAACAAACCCATGCTGTGTCTGAATTATTGCTGCAGTCTTGTCTAGATGATCCTGCAATGCATCTTTAACCAGTGACTCCATTATTTTACCCGGAACAGAAGTTACATTAACTGGTCTGTAATTACTCGTGTCATCCTTTGATCCCCCTTTGTGAATTGGAGATACATTTGCACATCTCCAGTACGCGGGAACCTCCCCTGAGTCCAAGGATGGTCTCATAATTATGGCTAAGGGTTTGCTTAGTTGCTTTGCCGCCTCCTTTAATATAACTGAATAGATCCCATCCACCCCAGGTGCTTTTCTTATGTTTAACTTCAACAATTTCTCCTCCACTTTGCTCTCAGTTATTACGAAATCATTTAAGTATCCTGCTACAATTTGATAACCTTCTGCCATTTTCAAACCTTAATAATTCCTCATGTGTGAATGTAGATGCAATATACTCATTCAGTTTGTTTGCTATCTGAGCAGGATCATCAACAGTCGAACCATCGATGTCAAGTGGACCAATCAGATTCATCCCCTTCCTTTTATAGTTTATATAAGTAAAGAAATCTTTGCTGTTTTTCTTAGCATCTTTTGCCAAGGATTTCTCGTAATCTGGCTTCGCCTGCCTAACCTCCTTTGTGACCTGATTACAGACTAGTTTATATCTATCATAGGCTTCTGAGTCGCTTGATAATTTATATGCATCCCATGCATTTTTCTTCTCTGTCATTTTAGACCTACACAAGCTATCTTAGTCTTTATAATTTATTTTGGCCCACTGTATACTATTATGTTTATATACATATTCAGCATCTATATAGTATGTATTATACTTTTACTATAATAACTAGATTACAGACTGATGTAATGTTCAATCTATTATTGATGGCATTAATCTGATCTGGTATAAC